>NW_025780240.1:0-51694 GCF_021130785.1 Homalodisca vitripennis | reverse complement strand
AAAATTATTAAACATACCAGACCCTTAACAAATAAAGAAGAATGTAAGGGAGTATATCATATTCAATAAACAATGGAAAAGTTGAAAATGAGATTATATATAGGTTTCATATACTAAAATATAGGTTATATAGGTTATATATACAGGGTTTAATAAAAAGTCTGGAGACCCCCCACTAATAATGTAATGGCTTCATACGAGAAAAAACTAAACTCGCCACATATTTTTTTATATTATGAGGTACTTTTTGGGCGTAATTAGTTCTTCATTCACAAACCCAAAATGGGGGATTTTGGGGGCAGCTCAAAAATTTTAAATGTAAAGCCCCATCAAGTGACCTGTCATTTTTCAAGCCCCTGATAAAGAAAATAAACAACGCAAACTAGAGGTCTCTATCTTAACCCAGTAAAAAATTACTGCCAATTGAAAATTGTATAAGCCAGAATAAACTATTTACAACATAGGACTAACTAACTTTTGGGGCAGCTAAAAAAACTGTCACTTTTAAAGCACCACTCAGTTGATCTCTCATTTGTATAGGTAATTAAAAGGCAAAACAATCTCAAAATGAAGTATGGGTTTAAATATCAAACCTAGCAAATAACCAAAAGTTTAAAGAAATATTGGGAAATTCCTAACTGCAGGAGGACTACATTCCACTAGTTATGAACTTTGTCCCGAATTATCTGTTGTACAATAGTCTTATCATTGTTTCATGTTTTCAATACCATCAGTGTCTTGCCGTACTCACTTCAGTCACATTATTCCTTAATTTTATCATGGAGCTTAAGCGAAACAGGAATGTATTACATTGTTAATGAATGCGTGGATATGGTGATAGAATTCGATCATATGAACAAGTGAGACATTTATTTAAATGAAACATTTCCTCATAGAAACCCTATATCAAAATCTGCTGTTGAAAAAAAACAATTAAACGTTTTGAAGAAACAGGCTCAGTGAAGAATCGACCTAAGTCCTGGAAGACCGAGATCAGCAAGAACTGAAGACCATAGTCTGGATGGTGTTGATGTCTGTTTGTTGAAAACCCGCATGTGGTCCAACAACTGCTTTGTCAAGAGAAGTGGGGATTCTCAGGGGTCTGTTTGTAAGATTTTACATGAAAATAAATACATGCCATACAAAATTCATCTTGTACACGAGCTGAACGAAGATGACTTCGATCGAAGGGTACAATATTGTGATGAAATGATGAGCAAAATAGATAACCAGACATTAAACTTAAATAATTTTGTATTCAGTGACGAAGCAACCTTCATTGCTAAACGGGGAAAGTAAATAGACACAATTCTCGTCTTTGGAGTGATGTTAATCCTTACTAGGGTGCAAGAACAACACACTCAATATCCCGAAAAAATTAACGTTTGGGTAGGTATGATGGGAGGACAAATTATTGGACCATTCTTCATTGAAGGGAACCTTACTGGTGATGTGTACGTAGGTATGCTCCAACAACAAATCATTCCACCAATCCAGGCATCCAGAGATGATTTTGAACAAGTTTGGTTCCAACAAGACGAGCACCTCCACATTATAGCCGGCAAGTCCGCCACTACTTGGATAATGTTTTCCCAAATCGATGGATAGGTAGACGTGGGTTTATTGAGTGGCCCGCCAGATCACCAGAACCTGTCACCACTTGACCACTTCATGTGGGTTATGTCAAAGACAGAGTGTACAAAACAAAGCCACGAGATATTGATGATCTGATAAATCGAGTTGTACAGGAAATACATGGGATTCCTCAACAAACATTGCAGCGAGTTGTATCACATGTTTACACCACACTAGCGCATTTTCAAGCCGCTGAGGGGAAGCAATTTTGAACACTTCTTGTGAAACGTTAAGCTGGTAAGTAATGACAGAGTATCTGCTTAAAAAATACAAAACGATGTTAGAAAATTCTTATTAAATATCTCTTCTTTTCCTTTATAGGGAACAATAAAAAATAAGGGTTTTCATTACAATTCTCCACTTTTCCTAGTTTTGTACCTTTTATGAATACCTAACAAATGAGAGATCAACTGAGTGGTGCTTAAAAGTGACAGTTTTTAGCTGCCCCAAAAGTTAGTTTATTCCTATGTTGTAAGTAGTTTATTCTGGCTTATACAATTTTCAATTGGCAGTAATTTTTTACTGGGTTAAGATAGAGACCCTCTAGTTTGCGTTGTTTTATTTTCTTTTATCAGGGGCTTGAAAATGACAGGTCACTTAATGGGGCTTTACATTTAAAAGTTTTGAGCTGCCCCCAAAATCCCCCATTTGGGTTTGTGAATGAAGCACTAATTATGCCCAAAAAGTACCTCATAATATAACATAAATGTGTGGCGAGTTTAGTTCTTCTCGTGTGAGCCGTTACAATATTAGTGGGGGGTCTCCAGACTTTTTATTAACCCTGTATATATATGAAACCTATCGCCCAAAACGCCAATGGATTATGGAGACACCATTGTAGAACATAGACCACACAAGGACACATATGCAGGACAGCACTTCTTTGTCTTTATTTAACCAATTACCTACCACAATAATATAAACATAACGTGTAATTCTCTACATTTATCTCTATAATAGGGTATATTTTATAAATAATATTGAGAGATAATTATTCACTTTCTGTATCTCAATGTTTTCTGTGTAATCAATTTAATAGTATAAACTGATGTTACATGACATGATTTTTTGTAAGTTACCGTTCTGTGAATAAGTATCTGTAGTGTTACATAATAAAAAACCTCTCAAAGAACGAAGTTTTTCCACAAAATTAGAAAAAAAGTGTCCCATTGAGCAGTATCTTTTCTAATTGCCTATACTAGTAGTTGTACTAAATATACGTATTAACAATAATTATTTATGTTGTTTAGTTTGAACAAACATATATTTAATTTTTCCTTTATACATGTATATAAATATTATTAAATATATATATTTATATATATATATATATATATAATGTTATTACTTACTCCAAATTATAGGGTCATCTTTATGTTAGAATAATTAATGGTAAACTAAAACCCTTTGTTTTAATTACTTATGATTTTATTTCATACACGTGTTTTGGTATAACCCATCTTCAGTGTGTACATTAAACTCTAAACTTAAAATAAATAAATAAACAAAATTATATAATTTTGTTTCTTTATTATTAAATTATTTAATTATATATAATTATATAAATATATTATATTTATAAAATATAATATTTATAATAAATATGTATAATTATATATATATATATATATATATATATATATAAATTATACAGATTGTATAAATTATATAATTTTATATAGAATAAAATTATATACTTGTTGAAGTATTGCTGTATATTTCTAAGACGCTTAGTAAGGGCTAACTCCCTTTTATGAATACGAGAGTGCTGCATTTAGTAAACTACATTTATATTCAATTTTGTGTGTCGGCATTTTTCTTTGTGAAAGAAAAGTAGTTCATCGAGAAAGGTTTTAAATTAGTCACATATACAGGATACAGGCCTGTATTGACATGGTTTATTTTGTTCTAATCTGAGTTTAGATATAGAAAGAAAAGTGCTATATACTGAGTAAAGGGCAGTGGGGAAATCATTGATAACACATGCTCAGTTGCTGGTTGCTTTGAAGATTCAATCATCTCATACATCTATCCTCGGACATAAACCCTCTCTTTGATAAACACTAGAATATTTAGCAGCTATTCCGGAGCAAATATAATGGTGTTCATTTAAACATTAATCTATGGTTTTAATGAAAACTTAAACTTCAAAACAATGGTTTTAAGCCTTACTAATGTTTTTAGAGTTGGAGCTAAGTAAAATATGATTGGTTGCACATAAGAGATTTACTAAAATTATGGCTAAAACATGTTCACTGAATAAAACATATTTACGTACAATTAAAAGTTAAAAGCTTATATCAAAATGAAATTTCCAAGCATAAAGATAAATTGTGTATCATAATAAAATAAATCTCTGATAAACATAATCTTCAACTATTCGAAAAATTAATGTTCAAAATTTTGTTTCAAATATTGTTTCCATAAAATACAGTAAATATCCTTAATATCTCAGAAACTAAAAATGAAAGCCAAGTCTAGCCGGTTTTATTTGCTAAAGACCATATCTCAGGCATTTTAATAAATACAATTTTAGCAAATTAGCAGACCCTTTGCATTTCAAACATTTTTTAATTAACCCATTTAGGTTAGTACAGTAATATTAAGACGATAATGAACTCATGGAAATGTGTTGTTTCGTAGTCTATGTTTTAAAACAGACCTATTCACGAATTGCAAATTCTATAATAACAAAACTGAAGCAGGCTACTAGTGCATACTATCGAAACAATTATCGATGTCCACTCTTTGGAGGATGTATCCTTGAAATTACATTTAATTTACTTTACAAAACTATATTTGATATAATTAAAACAATGCAACATAGCCTGTAAATCAAGTTCATTACCTTGTAGGTATTACTTAACATTTCAATTCACATTTTAATAAGAACAAACTTTTTTCCCAGAAATCAATGTTTACTTTACTTAGCAGTGATAAATTACTATCCATTCAATAAGTAATATTATTACTCGTGTGAGTAATAAGTATAAATGTTACAGTACTGCCATGAGAAAGCAATTATCTAAAATAATATGTATGTAAATAAATATGAAACAATGTGAATAGTGAGATAAAAAGTTACAGAATTTCCTTTTCCCAAATTAAAGAGACTCTACTTGAATATAAATACTATATAAGAGAAAAAGACGAGTCATGTACATGGAGTGTCACATATTGTATACTTATTTATGGACGTGTTCTGTCCATACTGCCTCCACAGCTCTTTTTCGCTCAGTGTGTTGTAAATAAAGGAAGAAAGTATATTTTATATAACTTATGGAATATTCCGTTTTTAATATAAAACAATTTAAAGAATTACTTTATATGCTATTGAAGTTTATTATTATGTTGTTTAATAGTTATTACACGTTATTCAAGTCCATCAACGATCAGTTATACCTTTCTGAAAGGTTATAAAATAATGAGTTCATAGTAATTGATCAGTATTTCTCTATTTACTATACCATATTCTACTGAGTGTCCCTTAACTCGCAACCAAAACCTTCAGGTATTAATTCGTAACCAAAAGCAAACAAAAATATCATATTAAAACTGTTTAAAACACAATAATTATCCAAAAAGCCACCATTTTGTTGTTTCAATTAAACAATTTTTAATTTTGAGACAGGCTTGTTGTAATAAATAGAAAATATAACATCTTCAATACCTAAAGCTTTAATTACAGACACAATTTAAACGTTTTAAAATCTTTATTTTTTAAAATGTTAGCTTTCAAAAATATTTAAACGTAAATTTCAAAGAATCATATGATAAAAAAGGCACATTTATTATATTAGAGCGAGACAATTTAACTAAAGGTACCAAGTTTTTAAAAGCGGTTAATAAATAAGGGAGACAGTGCGCTTGTTTAAACACCGAGTATTAAACAATAAACCACTGTCATTATGTGGCAGCCACTGTTTGTGAGCCACAAGAATTCAGCACTTTTATTTTTAGCCGCTCTAATCAGCTGTTTATAACATTGTATTATAACATTAAAAGTGACCATGTCTTGTTTTAAATAGTGTTTATTATGCTATTAAAAAATGTATCACAATCTAAGACCTGTTAATCGTTAGAAAAATCACGTTGTAAAGCCGCTAGTAAACTAACTGCTAGTTTTGATAAACTATGAAGTGAGCTAGACGAATGAATGAAGATTCACAGTGATAACATAAATGCGATTATTTTAATCTCTAATACATAATTTCATCCTATCAATTTTTAAACGAATATATTCCGAAAAACAAATACACACTTAATTTTTCTCGTAAAACCATAATAATATATTAAAAGTAATTACTGGTACCACCTAAGAAATAAAAAATTATACTCATTTTATTTTTAGAAATACAAAGTTTAATCAATTTCTTACTTTGCTAAAGTTTAGCTTCTTTATTGCTGTTATTTATTGCTAATAATAAGAATTTAACCGCGCTTCGTGTTTCTCTTCGTGATTTGTTTTCTAAACCAATTTTAACTTTTATCTAAGAATACGTGCTTTACTTCTACTGTTTTAATTTCCAAGCTTCTACTCTCGTTCTATAAATTCAAAACATAACATTAATATCAGTAAACATATACTTTTACATCAACCTACACCTCAGCAGGTATATTCAAAACCGTTTATTAATAAAAAACCACTGTAGTGACGCAAAGTTTACTAAAATTCTGCCTATATATATTCACCAATACATTTTTTTATGAATATTTCTTCATATTTAGAGGCCAGTGGGGCAGAGCTCATGTAAATTATTAGTTTCTATTTAGTTATAGAATTTCATGGAATTTTACTTTATTAGCCATCATTTCAGCTCTATCAAGTAATGAAAAGTGCCTCAATTTTATCACAGTTTTATGTAATGTCCTAGCAATAGTAATGTTAGCTAAGTTTCTTCCAAACTTTCTTTTCCCTCTTAAGTAACAATATCGACTTTAAACTAAGTTTGATGAAGACATAGTGTCTTGAAATATATGACATAACTGAGAACCAGAAAACAGTGATATAATATGGATATGTTACATAATAAACACTCGTATATAGTCATAGTACTGTTTACATATAATTATAACAATGCCTTTAACCTGAGGGGAATATCTTCTGTAATTTGATAAACCATTAGATGTTTTTTAACTGGATATTGGAGTTTTCTGTTAATATGCAACTACAGCTTTGATAACGGATAGTTTTGATTTTCAAACGTAAATGTTTTACGTTTTTACAGAAATTGATTTGAGTCTTTATTTGCGGCAAAACAAATCTGTTACTCTGCAATTCTCATTTGAAAGGCTATAATTAAACTGACATTTGATTCTAAATTAAACCGTAGTGACTTATATAAGAAAGGAATTTATAGCCTAAAAGATACTTAAAAGTCTCTACAATGTTTCTTTCAATTATTATTAGTGTCTGAGGTCCAATTAATGAAACGTTAATCGTAATTTATTTTTAAGAACAGTTTTTAAAAAAATACCCTTCTCACTGGGTATTTTCTAATCTAACGTTTTTTTTTTTTTTAAATATTTGTTATAAAAGCAGACCGTAAAAATAACTTTTATCTTAAACAAATTAATTACTTACAAACATATTTACAAATGAGCGTATACAACATACTGGTATTTACACAAATAATAGTGCAGGTAATCTACTAGAATAATGGTAGAATCCATGCCACTATAATCGATTACACTGTGGACATTACATACCACTAAAACCCTCTAGAACAACAATGTCCAGTCCCAGGTCATCGGTCACCATCAATCAAGTTAATGTTGTCTAGAGTATGAACGGGCAACAATCAAGGGACATGTGAGTACAACAACTAATAGCTATTCCCCGGTCACGCCATGGCACCCACAAACATAAAACATTCGGCCCTGGAATTTTTGTTCATCATCGTGTTACCCAGACTGATACCTATCCAGGGTGAACCAAGCTAGACCCTACTAACCTACCCTGATAGCTAGTACATGACCATGACATTACACGTTATTCCAGCTTGATAGCTTGTCCTATGTCCACGGTTTGGTTTCATCAGTAACAATATGACATTACACGTCATTATTCACTCTACAATAATTAACTCCCGGTTCTTGACTGTTAGTTACCATCAATCAGGATAGCGTCATCTGAATCTTTTCCTGTCTACCTACACCCAAAGAATAAACGATTTCTCATCTTGATAGCTTGTCCTATGTCACAGTTTGATGTCCATCAGTAACCATGCCATGGACATGTCATTAGTCACATTACATTAATAACTCCCGGCCCTGGCACTATTAGTTACCATCAACCTGGAGAGCGTGATCCAAATCTGTTCCTGTCTACCTACACCCTAGGAATAAACTAGTTTTCCAGTCTGATAGCTTGTCCTATGTCACAGTTTGATGTCCATCAGTAAACCATGCCATGACATGTCATTAGTCACATTACATTAATAACTCCCGGCCCTGCACTATTAGTTACCATCAATCCCGGAGAGCGTGAATCCAAATCTGTTCCTGTCTACCTACACCCTAGGAATAAACTAGTTTCCAGTCTGATAGCTTGTCCTATGTCACAGTTTGATGTCATCAGTAACCATGCCATGACATGTCATTAGTCACATTACATTAATAACTCCCGCCCTGCACTATTAGTTACCATCAATCCGTGAGAGCGTGATCCAAATCTGTTCCTGTCTACATACACCCTAGGAATAAACTAAGTTTCCAGTCTGATACCTTGGTCCTATGTCACAGTTTGGTGTCATAAGTAACAATAATGACATTACACGTCGTTAGTCACCCTACATCATTAACTCTCGGCTCTTGACTGTTAGTTTACCATCAATCAGGATATCGTCATCTGAATCTTTTCCTGTCTACCTACCACCCAAAGAATAAACGATTTCTCATCTTGATAACTTGTCCTATTCCGCAGGTTTCGTGTCATCAGTAACACTATGACATTACACGTCATTAGTCCAATCAAATCCTTTTTTTCTGTGTACGTAATACGGTAGGGTGGACCCACACATTTTATGATTTTGAGAGAACCATAAGAGATACGATCATCCAGCTAGATGTCCTAAATTCAGATTACAGCAAGGTTTCGTCCACTTATGTATTAAGATGTGCATACCATGGTTTTCTCAAACCCACTTTAATCCTAGTGGCCGAAGGCTTCATTAATCCAGAAGCGTGTAGACTCCAGAACGATCAAGAGGGAAAAATATACCTTGACTGGAAAAACTCAAAATCTTCAGTAATCAAAAGACTATCATACTGTGAAAGGCCTCAGAAGTCGGAAGCTAATACAGGCAATGATCTCTCAAAGTTCAGGATAATTCTAGAGATAGGCCGAGACCACACACACGTAATAGAAACATTTATGCATTTATACCCTAGATGTTTCAGAGCTCAAAACTTACCTTATACAAGTTTACCGAGGCAAGAATTTTATACGTCAAAGGTCTACTGACAGGAAGGTTTAAGAATTCGATTACAACCTGAATTATAGAACAGAGATAACATTACCTGTTTCAATACAAACAACCATGGCAAAACCTGAACTATAGCCATTATTAACATGGTAATAGTGTACCTACAATCATAAGGTGCCCTAGCCATCTGTTTACCTCCTTAACATAAATGTGTTAACACATATGTTTTATGTGTTTTCTGCGATTTTTCGTTGCTACCGTAGTTTAGCCATAAGACAAGTGAAAACTTGATTTCTACATGACTTATATGTAAATGAAGCTTAAAAAATAAAATTTCAAGTCTACGAGTTTAGGATGGTTAAAAATTCAAGTTTTTAATATAATTATTTTTCTCTTAGGACAAGAATAAATAATAAATTGTACTTCTTTCGAAAAGGACCTTAGCGCTACTTCCGGATTGACAGGATATTTTGGATTGGGTAATTTTGGAGGTATTGATGCTTCCTGTCAAGATCCATGAGGAAGAATTTTGGGCATTTTGTCCTCAATAATGCCTTCTTGGAAGACGGGACAGTCTATGCTAAAACAACCCTTAATACTTAGGAAGCCCCATAACCTCCAACAGTGCAACAGGCTTATTTTCACCCTTTATATTTTGCATCAGACAACTACCTGCTGCTTTCTCAGATGCATCACAATACAGTATAAATTGCTCTTTATAGTTTGGTATAGCTAACACTGGTGAATTAGTTACACATTGTTTCAATTTTTCAAAGTTTGCTTGGCACTCTTCATTCCACACAAACTTGGTATTCTTTTTTCTTAAATCATTTAGGTAGGCAGCATATTTTGCATACACTGGTATGAACTTACTGAAATAACTTACAGCTCCTTTGAATCTACTAACTTCTTTTGCATTCTTCGGTGGCTCACAATCCGTTATGGCTTTTGTTCTGTCCTGGTCTATTTTTATTTCGTCCTTACTTATCAGGTGTCCTAGGAATTGTATCTCCTTACACTCAAACTTTCACCTTTGCAGGGTTGACAGTCAGGCCATGTTCTGAAAGTCTTTGTACCACGTTTCTTAAATGTACTATATGTTCTTCGATATTTTTACTATAGATTACTAGGTCGTCTACAAAGTTCATTACATATTTGTACTTCATACCATCAATTACCTTATTTAAGTAGGAGCTCATTACACCAGAACCTAGGTGCAAACCATATGGAACTCTTTGTAATTTATAGGAAGCAAATGTAGGTACAAAACCTGTCAAGTGCTTACTTTCCTTACTGCTTTTTAATTGGTAAAAACTATTCGTTAGGTCCAATGTACTGTATACACTTGCACCTTGCAAATAATGATATGTTTCTTGCACATCACCTATCGGGTACTCAACTCTCCTCAATTTTGCATTGCATTTAACTTTGAGTAGTTTACAACCATTCTTGATTTATTAGTGCCTGGTTTATATACCAAAACATGTAGGACTAGCATAGTTTGATTCACTAGGCCTAATTATATCTTGTTCTAACAGGTCATTATTTATGCCTCTTAACTCTTTAATTTAGGTGGTGACATAGGATAGGGTCTCTCTCTAACTGGTTGTTTATCACTTACCTCCAGTGTCACTTCATAATCAATAGCCTTACCTATCTTTGTTGTGAAGACTTCAGGAATATCTTTTAATAATCTCTTTATACCTTCACTAGCTTGATAGCAACCAATTTTTATTTTTGTATTTATATTGCTATTGAGTATAGTGGCGTTTTAAAATAGCTCTATCCTATTTTGTGGCTTAAAATTAAAATAACAGCTGTCTTTGTTCAAGTCCAACACAAGACCTGTTTGTTTCATAATGCCAGCTCCAAGTATAACATCCCATGCAAGGTTCTTGGCTATTACAAATTTTATCTTCCAAGTGTACTCCTCTATTTTTGTTACTATTTCACACTCACCTGTCAACTCAATATTTGACTTGTCCGCACTAGCACATTTTATTTCGGTTGGCTTTGGACTTATTTACTAACTTCTTATGTAGTAATTTTTCATAATGCTTCTCACTCATCAAGGTTAGACCGCTTCCAGAATCCACAAGTGCCTTACTACTATTATTTTTGCCAAAACCCACCTTTACTACTTGAAGTGCGCTTAAATAGTTACTGCTTCTTAACGTGTCTACTTTGTTTACCTTTAACTGGGGAGAGATCCGAGTAGTTTGCTCCTCTCCCCGATTCACAAGTTTTTTAGGCTTCTCAGGGCTCATTTTATTCACCTGGAATCTAGGAGCAACTTCCTTTTTGTTTTAAAACAATCCTTGGCATAGGGACCCATTTTACCGCATACATAACACTTCTTTGTTCCATTTTTGACATTTGAGGTTAAGGTTGGCTTTGAGGTTATGTTTACAAACCCTTTGTTTATGTACCGACTGTCGTCTGCTCTCCTGGGTTTGTTTTGTTTCCAGCTGTTAAAGTTTTTTCGGATTGTCGCAAAATACTAATCTTGCTCTTACATTAGGAGCAATACGTACCTTTATAATGTCAACAATCTCCTTCTCGGAGTAGTCACACTGTAGAAGTTTAGCATTCTCCTTAATGCTACTAATATAACTGCTTAACCTTTCGTTATATTTTTGAGATCTATGTACAAGATCCATCTTCAAACTTTCCTTTTGTCCCACAGGCACAAAGAAATTCATCAGACTTTTATGAATCTCAACAATACTCTTGCCACTTACGTTGTATTCAACTAACATTTGGTAGAATGGCCCATTAGCATACCCTATGCTAATATTTAACCTTTCACTATCATTTAGTTGAGTTTCAGATACCAATTGTGGGAGGGTTGCATTGAGTCCAGTTTTCATTAAGTCCAGGACTGAATTTCCAGCAAAAAACTACATTAAATAAAGTGCTTGTTTCATAAAGTCCAGTTTTCACAAAGTCCAGTTCTCTAATATTAAATTAAAATATAACGCAGTTTCATAAAGTCCAGGTATCACTGAGTCCAGGTCTGAAAAATTATTAAAATACAGCAGTCTCAGTAAGTCCAGTGTCATAGAGTTCAGAAGTACAGTCTAAACCAGCAGTTGGACATCCACTGCTGCGTGCAGCTGCAAGTAGTTTGCGTCGTTCAGCTGCAGGCGTTTCATAACTCAGATTAATTATACCTTAATAGATTTTTTTATACTTTTTAAGGTTTGTTTTCGCTTTATATACACTTTTGAAATAGTGCTTGAAGGTTAGTTGTAACTGAAATTAATTTGTAGCGTTTACCATTGAGAAATATTTTTGTACACAATTATACGAGTATTGTGTATTGTACTGCATCTCTTCTAGTCAACAAACTCCAGATATACTTATATATACAGCAGGTACCGATTATCTGAAAGGTAAAACCAAAAAAATGAAATAATTATTAAACGTTGCGAATCTGTAGTTTATACCCAAATAAACAACCCACACGTAACATACCTTAACAGTAAATGTGAATAGGAATACAGTGCCTGAATGTTCACGGTGTCCGTTTCATGTAAATGATCTTCACATCTTAAAGACCACAGTGATGCAATGTTAGGTTACTAATGATATTGGACTTTTATTAGTTATACATTTTAATTTTGGAATAATGTATTCAAACCAATTTCTAATCAGTGGTTTTATTAAATATCGATATCCATTGGTTGACTTATTTTTACCAGTGTTTTTATTGCATCTGATGACATAAGAATTAAATTTCTTGTATCTTTATATACTTATAGCCTATGTACCACTTTAAGTATAAACTTTTAAGCTTTCAAAATTCAACAGCAGTAGGAAATGTTTACAGCGTTTATATCTTTATATTTGGAAATTCTGTAAACGGAAAATATAAATACAAATATAAACTTAGTCCCAATAAGGTGGTGAATAGGACTGCTGGTTGTAATAATATGTTATAAGTTTAAAGAAATGTGTGATCACAGTTTTGGTAAAATGTTTAGTGACAGAAAATATGGATATTCCAAGGCCAAAAGAAAAACCCTTAAAAATAAAAATATGGACGGTTTTAATAGACTATACATGAAAGATACAAGTAACTAAATGCCATCTCCTTACATCATAAATTAATAAATAATTACTCTTTGGAGCTTCATTCATATACATACTGTTAAGTTATTACAGTTTATTGTTTAAGCCTTTTTTGGTTTTGCTAATGTTACAAATTTTCCTATATTTTAAAATACTGCCTGCAGTTTCTAGTGGAGTAACTAAAACTGTTCTAACTAAACTGTTACATTCACGAAATGAGTTATTTTTTTTTAGTTTAGACATTAAAACAAGAGTTGTATTCAAATATTTTAAGCTATTCCTATTTCCATTGCTGTATTTCGATGAAAGAATTTCACTTTATAATCCTATAAATTATACTGCCATTACCTATTTTACCCAACCCTGCCTTCAAAGGAGTGGATTTTTTTTATTGTTAGACCCGCCATTGTTTGGATATAGCATGTAGGCATACTATGTGGCGTCTATATCAAACTTACCCTATTGTATACCTCATAATTTTCATAATTAAACGGTTGGCACTCAGTATTTGATATCATACATACAGCATACATATCATTCCTATGAAATAGAAGTGTTATAATTTTCATATAAGTCGTTAAATGATAGCCAAAGAGAAGTGTTTAGAAAAATGTCCTTCCATACTTTTGAGAATACTAGTATCAGCCGTAAGCAAATGAATGGACGGATATCGACGTTCATCCGTTTATCACGGAGGTGTAAAATAGTAAATAGTCATAGTTTCCTCTGTTTTACCGGAAACCATCAAAGCTTTCTTCAAAATCACAATGTATTTTTCAATCCTTCAAATGATTACTAACACAAACATTTTCTCTAAACCAATTCGTGTTAAAATTTACTATACAATCCATCTAATTGAAATTAAAATATAATGCCTCATTATTATTTGATCTTGAGGACACTTGGCATTTAAGATTATATTATATTGAAAGGAACTTAATAATTTGATGGTATTAAAATAAATTTAGTCCCAGTTTCACTTTTAACGTTTAACAAAAAGATTCCACGAGTTTAGACAAAATGTGTAGATTTTATAGGCTTTAAAATAGTTGAAAATTGATTTTTAAACATACAGTTAAGACTTAAGAACCCTAATAAACCCGATTTAATCTTGACATTGTAAAATATTTTTTTAATCTCAGGCATTAAAGAAATTTTAAGCAACAAGTATTTGGTGAATAGAAACAGTGAAAGTGTATATTTTAGTTTTGACTCAGTATATGTAGCTATGTATTTGAATTTATTTATTCTATTCATATTCTAAATTAATGTTAATTCAAAATTCGATCCTGACTACAGGTTAGAAAAGATTCATGTTGTCCTCTTTTTATTCCAATCATAAATGTTTAGATTTCACCTCAAATATCGTAAAAATAAATATAATTTTAACATTTTTTTATATTTTAAAATTGTATTAAAAACACAAAATATGTGTACAACTTTGTATGCAAAGCTTTTTTTTAAGGTTAATAAATTGTGATTTAATATTACTATTTAAAATAGGTACTGGTTTCATATTTAAAACGTTTTTTGCAAGCAAACTTCTTCTCTTTTTACACCCATCTTATCAGGTGCAGAACATATCCTTCTACAGTGATCCAATAATTTGATTTTACCATCGAGGTAACACTCATGTAAGAATATCTCTGAAGACAATGCATAGTGATAAAAATCAGTAGTATTCCGAATCTTCACCTCACCACACCTGATCAGGAACTTCATTGGCTACAACCCATGTCCAGTATCACTTCTTACCTGTAGCTCAAAATGATAGCAGCACTCCACACACAACTAAGGATATATCAAAGGAATGTCACTGGAAAAAACTGAATCTAGTAGTATCCCTGACAAAACAGTCAAATTTAATTTTATTGGATAATCCATATTTAAGTTATGTAACTCACTTTACTACTCACTAATTAATAGAAAATTCTAGCTCCAGAAGTAAGGGATTCCAATAAATATGCAAGTCTAGTTTAATAAATTTGTTTAAATCATACAATACAAATTCACTTAATAAATTCACCAGTTATTAAATATTGTATTACCCCTGTTTAAAATGTTTTTATATTTGACTGCAACTTTAGATTAATCAGAATAATCATAATTTAAAAATTACATCAAAAAGTTTAATCAGTTGAAAAAGACAAATTAGTTTGAAAAATAATTTGAAATCATTGACTTTATTATGGAATAAAAAATACAAAAATAAAATTTTAAAGCTATGTTACTATATAGTAATTATAATATAAGAATGAATGGTTGATATATTGCTCAAGAATTATTCAATATTCAAATATCAATGGTATTTTCTATGTATTCTGTTGCATGTTTAAGACATGTGTTGTAAAAAACCTTAAAAACAATTTGTAAATATTCTAGTTTTTCTATTAAAATTTGCTGTAAGACAGGAATTTCTACAGCTACTCAAAAAGGAGGTACATAAGAACAAAGGCTGGTACGACTTTAATACAAGAACTGTTTTGTGAAATTAAACTGTACTTGGTGTATACAAGTGATACTGTTTACTTTAGAATTTTATATATTGTCATTAGCTTGTTTTTAAAGTTGAGTTAACAAATAAACATTGAATGCACATCGAAGTATTTTACAATGTTAATTTTCTTCCTTGTCTGGACCAAATATACAATATAAGGAAGTGCTCACATTTACAGTCCAATACTTCCCTTTGACACTTTCATGTACATTATACAGTTGTAATATGAATTTTATAAATCCATAGAATTTTTACTGTTAGACATTACTTTTATAAAATAAATTTGCTATTAGTGATATTGCTCACTTTAACATTTCATGTTGTTACTGAACTGTTTCTTGTTCAGGTAGTGTTTAAAAATAAACTATGAATCCATGACAAATGAAGCATTTATTAATGATAATTTTCTTACGTGCCTAAACTAATGATATAACCTTAATATGTAAAATTGCTCACATTTAAAGTCCAATTATGTTATTGGGCCATATTCATGTAGGACTGTTGTACACTGAATGTAATACATTCGTAACATTTAAAAAAATTAAACACAAATAAATATCTTCATCTCATAAACTAAAGTTATCTATACCATGAATTTATACTGCTCACTTCAGTATTTAATTTAGTCACAGGACAGTTTTCAGATAGTGTTTAGAAATAAACAAGGAACTCACCGCAAATTTTGAAACATTGATGAATTATAGTTTTAGTACTAGTCTAACAATGATACCATATGTCATATTGCTCACATTTACTGTACAATATCTCTCTTGGACCATTTTCATATACACATACAGTTGTACATAGAATAAGTAACATTCACAGTTTTCTTTAAAAGGTAAATACTGTTAAGACTTCTTACTATTATAAACTAAAGCTAAACCATGAATTGATACTGATGTGTCTGACCAGTTTCAGATATTGTTCGAAAATAAATAATAAATGTACAACGTCCTGTTAAAGCATTATTTATGAACAACAGTTTTCTTAATTGTCTAAACTAATGGTGCAATATGTGGTATTTGCTCATGATTACAGTACAATTCTTATTTTTTAAACGATTTTAATGGATGTTATTACACAGTTATACACTGGATTAAGAATATTACTTTTAAAATAAAGTTATACCATAAAATGATACATGATTTACTTCAGTAAGTTACTTAATGACAATACCTAGTTTCAGGTAGAACTTAAAAATAATTATTAATGGCACTTACAGTAATAATGAAGTGTAGACAACTGAAGACATATACTAAATTATTTTTTTCTTTATCTGAACCAATAATAAGATATTACTGACATTCATAGCTCTTTTCATCTATTTCAGTACGTCCATAAATAACCAACATCCATATAATTTTTAAAAGGTAAAAACTAACCGTTAAATAAAATTAAAGAACATACTGCTCATTAAGCATTATATTTATTGTCACTGACCAGATTCAGTTAGAATTTACGAATAAATATTAAGTGCACTTTAAACGTTGAAGCATTATTCAATATTAACTATCTTGTCAAGACCTAAAGTAAAATATGTGATATTGCTAACATTTACAATTCCATTTCTCTGTTTGAATGTACACTATTCAGTAGTAATCTGAATTTACAACATTATCAGGATCTTTATAAAGTAAACAATGTTAGACTTTTTACCAATATAATCTAAAATTATGCCATGAAGTGATACTGCTCACTTCAGAAAATCATTTCATACCCCAGGTCAGTTTCAAACGTTCAAGCACTATTCAATATTAACTATACCATATCAATTGTCAGGACCCTAAGTGAAATACAGTCGACTCTCGATAATTCGAAATTGGCGGGGACATGCAAAAAAATTCGAATTAGTGAGAGTTTTGAATTACCGAGAGTTTCGATTTATTGAGAGGAAAAGAAAACTATTCGAATTACCAAGAGTTTTTTTATTAAGAGGAAAAGAAAACTATTCGAATTACCAAGAGTTTTTTTTATTAAACACACAATTTCTCGTCTTTAAATGTAAATGTCTTGTCCGGCATGCATTTAAAGAATAAGCCGGTCTCGTCGGTGTTAAAAATGTTGTGTGGTTCATAAATTTCTGTTTAAGCTGGACAACTCTGCACGCCACACACTGTCGCTAACGCTAGCGCTTTCCCCACAAACCTTTTTAAAAAATATACCATTACGTTTTTTTGAAATTAGTCAATCAGCCTTCGCTTGCTGCAAAGCTGGGGATGCCAAGCTGTTTAGCATATGCCTTTGCCTTTTCTTTTAAAAGCGAACCTCCAACAGGAACATTTTTATCTCTACACTGTCTAAGCCATGTGACTAAACACTCTTCTAATCTACGATATTCACCTTTTGTCGTTCTTTTTCTTCCTGCTACGGAACTCACTTCAACTATTTTTTGTTTATTTTTTAGAATGGTAGACAAGGTACTCGCAGGGATTTGAAATGTTTTTGCAACTTCCGACTTCGCTTTACCACTTTCTACCGCCGCGATCACTTCTTTCTTTTCCGAAAGAGAAAGACATTTATATTTTTGCTTAGTAGCCATCACGACAAACACTTCTTACACACAACAAACACGACTTCCACACACGGCGCAAAACATAAACCAACACTGCAAAGAGTATGCTCTGGGACACAGGATGCAAAGTTTCTTGTTATGACAGGAATAAGTTGAAATGCGTGTTTCCCACCGGCCGACTCTCAATTCGAATTACAAAGAGTTCTGTCGAGTGAACTTCGAATTACTGCGTGTTGTGTATCGGCCTAACCTCAATTCGTTTACGTCATTTCGAATTATAGAGAGTTCCGCCGACAAGACTTCGAATTACTGCGTGTTCAAAATTAGTCTGTCCTCTGCGGTAAGTTCGAAATATCGAGTGTATCAAAATGCATTGAAAAATTTCGAAATAGCGAGAGTTTTTCAAGGGACCGGCTTTTTCGTTCGAATTACCAAGAGTTTTGAATTATCGAATGTTTGAATTATCGAGAGTCGGCTGTATGTGATTTTGCTCACATTTACAATTCCAGTCCTCTCTTAGGAAATTTCCATGTACACTATTCAGTAGTAATCTGAATTTACAACATTATCAGGATCTTTATATAAGGTAAACAATGTTAAGCCTTTTTAACTATATAAAATAAAAATTATGCCATGAAGTGATATTGCTCACTTCAGAAATTCATTCAATATCCCTATTAAATAAACTTTAAACGTTGAAGCATTAATCAATATTAACTATCTAAATTGTCAAGACCCCAAGTACAATATGTGATTTTGCTCACATTTACAATTCCAATCCTCTATTTGGCCATTTTCCATGTACACTATTCAGTAGTAATCTGAATTTACAACATTATCAGGATCTTTTATAAAGTAAACAATGTTAGACTTTTTATCAATATAATCTAAGATTATGCCATGAAGTGATACTGCTCACTTCAGAAAATCATTTCATACCCCAGGTCAGTTTCAGGTAGTGTTTACAAATAAATATTAAATGCACTTCAAACGTTCGAGCATTATTCAATATTAACAATCTTAATTTTCAGGACCCCAAGTACAATATGTGATTTTGTTCACATTTGTAATTCCATTCCTCTCTTTGACCATTTCCCATGTACACTATTCAGTAGTAATCTGAATTTACAGCATTATCAGGATCTTTATAATGTAAAAAAATGTTAGACATTTTAACATTATAAGCTACAATTATGCCATGAAGTGATACTGCTCATGTCAAAAATTCATTTAATACCACCAGTCAGGTTCAAACGTTCAAGCACTCTTCAATATTAACTATACCGTATCAATTGTCAGGACCCTAAGTGAAATATGTGATTTTGCTCACATTTACAATTCCAGTCCTCTCTTAGGAAATTTCCATGTACACTATTCAGTAGTAATCTGAATTTACAACATTATCAGGATCTTTATAAGGTAAACAATGTTAAGCCTTTTTAAACTATATAAAATAAAATTATGCCATGAAGTGATACTGCTCATGGCAAAAATTCATTTAATACCACCAGTCAGGTTCAAACGTTCAAGCACTATTTCAATATTAACTATACCGTATCAATTGTCAGGACCCTAAGTGAAATATGTGATTTTGCTCACATTTACAATTCCAGTCCTCTCTTAGGAAATTTCCATGTACACTATTCAGTAGTAATCTGAATTTACAACATTATCAGGATCTTTATAAGGTAAACAATGTTAAGCCTTTTTAACTATATAAAATAAAAAAATTATGCCATGAAGTGATATTGCTCACTTCAGAATTTCATTTCAATATCCCTATTAAATAAACTTTTAAACGTTGAAGCATTAATCAATATTAACTATCTAAATTGTCAAGACCCCAAGTACAATATGTGATTTTGCTCACATTTACAATTCCAATCCTCTATTTGGCCATTTTCCATGTACACTATTCAGTAGTAGTAATCTGAATTTACAACATTATCAGGATCTTTATAAAGTAAACAATGTTAGACTTTTTATCAATATAATCTAAGATTATGCCATGAAGTGATACTGCTCACTTCAGAAAATCATTTCATACCCCAGGTCAGTTTCAGGTAGTGTTTACAAATAAATATTAAATGCACTTCAAACGTTCGAGCATTATTCAATATTAACAATCTTAATTTTCAGGACCCCAAGTACAATATGTGATTTTGTTCACATTTGCAATTCCATTCCTCTCTTTGACCATTTCGATGTACACTATTCAGTAGTAATCTGAATTTACAGCATTATCAGGATCTTTATAATGTAAAAAATGTTAGACATTTTAACATTATAAGCTACAATTATGCCATGAAGTGATACTGCTCATGTCAAAAATTCATTTAATACCACCAGTCAGGTTTCAAACGTTCAAGCACTATTCAATATTAACTATACCGTATCAATTGTCAGGACCCTAAGTGAAATATGTGATTTTGCTCACATTTACAATTCCAGTCCTCTCTTAGGAAATTTCCATGTACACTATTCAGTAGTAATCTGAATTTACAACATTATCAGGATCTTTATAAGGTAAACAATGTTAAGCCTTTTTAACTATATAAAATAAAATTATGCCATGAAGTAATACTGCTCATGTCAAAAATTCATTTAATACCACCAGTCAGGTTCAAACGTTCAAGCACTATTCAATATTAACTATACCGTATCAATTGTCAGGACCCTAAATGAAATATGTGATTTTTGCTCACATTTACAATTCCAGTCCTCTCTTTGGCCATTTCCATGTATACTATTCAGTAGTAAATCTGAATTTACAACAATATCAGGATCTTTATAAAAGTAAACACAATGTTAGATTTTTTACCAATATAATCTAAAAAAATTATGCCATGAAGTGACACTGCTCACTTAAGAAATTCATTTAAATTCATTTGAATACCCCTGGTCAGTTTCAGGTAGTGAATTATGTGATTTTTGCTCACATTTACAATTTCCATTCCCCTCTTTGACCATTTCCATGTACCACTATTCAGTAGTAATCTGAATTTACAACATTATCAGGATCTTTATAATGTAAAAAATGTTAGACATTTTAACATTATAAGCTACAATTATGCCATGAAGTGATACTGCTCATGCCCAAAAATTCATTTAATACCACCAGTCAGGTTCAAACGTTCAAGCACTATTCAATATTAACTATACCGTATCAATTGTCAGGACCCTAAGTGAAATATGTGATTTTGCTCACATTTACAAATTCCAGTCCTCTCTTTTGCCATTTCCATGTACACTATTTCAGTAGTAATCTGAATTTACAACATTATCAGGATCTTTATAAAGTAAACAATGTTAGATTTTTTACCAATTATAATCTAAAATTATGCATTGAAGTGACACTGCTCACTTAAGAAATTCATTTAAATTCATTTGATACCCCCTGGTCAGTTTCAGGTAGTGAATTATGTGATTTTGCTCACATTTACAATTCCATTCCCCTCTTTGGCCATTTCCATGTACACTATTCAGTAGTAATCTGAATTTACAACATTATCAGGATCCTTATAAGGTAAACAATGTTAGACTTTTTACTATTATAAACTAAAATTATGCCATAAAGTGATACTGCTCATGTCAAAAATTCATGTAATACCACCAGTCAGCTTTAAGCCTTGTGGCATTATTATAAATAATAATTATCTCAATTGTCAGAACCCTAAGTGAAATATGTGATCTTGCTCAAATTTACAATTCCATTCCTCTCTTTGGATATTTCTGCCAAATGCCCTTCAAAACGTTGAGGCCTTTTTAATTTTCGCTATCTCATTTGTTAAGACCAAAAACACAATATGTTGTTTAGTCACATATAAAAGTTTTATTAATTTTTTTGGGCCCTTATTATTGTTTAAATTTAAATAATAAATTTGTAACAGATGTTTCTTTTGCCCTGTTGATCGTGCACAGCTATGCTGCATTGCGTTCCTGCTGGCCCATACGCTCCATACCCAGTTCACCTGTAACAAATATCAATCTTGGTGTAATAGAGTATTTATTCAGAAAATTAGCTACTAGTGGCTTTTTCTATTTTACTAAAATAGACTCTAGCTGATGATATCAAAGTTAGTACATAATAAATTGATTCAATTGCCTTTGTGTATTTTTTTTATATGACCAGCTCTTGATATCAACCCATCTTCTTAAATTAAGTGGATTCAGTTAATGTTCTCAAAACAGCCTAAATAAAAAATACTGCAGGAAACTTTAACCCTATGGCTATTCACCATTTTATACATTTTGCCCTAAAACTGTTCAACATTTCAGCATGGGTGTTTTAGCCAAATATAAAGAAAAAAAACTCAAAATTTTATTTGTATTGACAATTCCACTCTCTACAAATAGGTATATACATATGCTAAAGCATGAAAAATAAGCATTACAGCAAATTTATTTGCAACAACGATGTATGGCATGAAACAGTATTCCACAAAAACAGGAATGATGATAAATCTTTTTGAAAAAGCCAATAGGTTAATATTCCTAATACAAACCAGTTTGTCATCAGATAGTTTTAAAATAAGTTAGACTTCTAGACTGATGTACACATACTGGGTAGAAAACCCTTGCAGATGCAGGAAACAAATATAACATGACCCTTTGAAACATTATTGTATTGCTTATGAAATTGTAATTAAGCTGTGGCTGACAACCTCTTAGTACAGAAAAAAGCTTAGTTTTAAATAGCTTTTTCCTTTTGTTATTTAATATTAAATATGAATTTCAATACCAATATGACAAGTTTACATGTTTGAATTATACTGTGTTATTCCATTAATTTTATAATTATAAATAGATTTTTCATTCAATCTTTTTACAATGTAAGCATAAAATAAGAGTACCATTAAGAAATACTCAGGGAATAAATGAAGGATGAATAGCTGACACAGCAAGTAGAATAGCTGCTGCTGCTAGCTTCCAGGTCATTGATTGAAGATCTCTGAAGATCTCAATCACATGGAGGAGTAAAAGATGAGCAGTTTCAGGAAGTAAGGAACAGAAGGCAGCATCCTGGCAAGATCCTGAAAAAAGAATTTATATACATTTTGCTAATATTCTCGCCACTTTTACACACTGTTCTCTAATTTAAATAATCGAATTAATGTTAACAAAATGCAAGAGGTTTAATTTCTACCGACATGAAACTGGCCATAAATTCCCTCCATAAAAAGAAACGAGTACCAGGAACTAGTTCCTAACTGAATCCTAACCTAGTTCATCAACTCAAACCATACAAAATATATATTTCATTAATAACGTGAAGATAAATACTACAAATAAAGATTTTAAATGAACAAACACTACTCTAATGATAATAATCTCCATTATAGCGGCCATTTTTAGTACTATAATCATTTAACAAGGCAAGTTCTGAGAAACCCTACAAATGGTCCAGTATCTAAAAAACGTACGAGCCAAATTTAATAAAACCTTCTATACACATTTACTACATGGTCTACTATACTAAAATATAAGCCTCATACTTAGGCGGCGCCTATTTTCGGAACAACAACAATTTTACAGGCCAAGTGCTGACAAAAACCAGCTTATGGATAGCCGTACCTCAAAAACGTACGAGCCAAATTTAATAAAACTTTCTATACATATTCACTACATGATCTACCATACTAATATATAAGCCTCATTCTTAGGCCGCGCCTATTTTCGGAGCCACATCGATTTTACAGGCCAAGAACTGACAAAAACCAATCTATGGATGGCCGTAACTCAAAAACTTACGAGCCAATTTTTACGTTCTAGGAATGAGTCTTATATTTTAGTATAAAAGACTATGTTATGAATGTATGTAGAAAGTTGGGAATGTATCAATATTGGGTCATATGTGTTTTTGAGGTACGGCCGTGTATGTTTTTCTAGAACACGTAAGAACATGTAACACGTAAAATCGATAATATCTCAGAAAATAGGCGCAGCGAATGAGGCATTTGTTAGAGTACAGTAGACCAAGTACTGAATGTATTTAGAAAGTTTTATAAAAATTAGCTCGTACGTTTTTGAGATTCGGCTATCTATAGATTTTGTTTTTCAGTGTTTGATACGTAAAATCTTCTCCGGAAATAGTCGAGGCCTAAGAATAAGGGTAGTAATATAATACAGTATACCATGTATTCAACGTAATATATTAAGTACGGTATATTCTATAGATTTTTTTGTATTTGTACTTTTTGTTTTTAAATTATACATTTTTTTAGTTTTATTAATTGAACTGGTTCAGGAATAAAGTTGATTGTAGTTCAGGAACTAGGTCAGGAGTAGTTTTAAGAACCAGATTTAGGATTCGTGTCAGAGGATTAGTTCTTTTTATGGATGGAATCTATGGGCAGTTTCACACTGCTAAATTTTCCGCATTTGTCGAAATCCAAGAGTATTATTATTTTTAAAAACATAAGTAACTTGGGAACTCGTATTCTATGTTCTCATATATTTCTTCGTGTGGCCTAATTAAAACGTTATTGTTTCCTTCACCCAATTCGTCAAAATTTCCTGATGCAAATATATAAAATTAGAGATACAATCACTCAATCACAATACATTCACACATTATGCACATTGTCCTTTTAATTTTATAGTACAATCTTCTTTATTTATGCGCTTAAAAATTACGTTCAGGAGTTAGCTCACGTGCGACATCCCGCGTAGTCTCACATTTCCAACAAATTCAACAGTATTTAATTGCTTTAATTGACACATTGTTATTTGCAGATAATTAAAAGTAGTTTATTCTGAAACACAGTGGGTCAAACAAATCACAAAGACTTTTTTAGAAGATTTCCTTTCGAAGAAAAATAAAAAAAACATATAACAAGAATTATATTTCGATATAAAGAAAAGTCCTGTGAAGAATTTACAGCACTCCTATATAATATTGTACTTCAAAATCACTGGTATAGCAAAAAATAAATTAAAAGTCTTATTTATTTCATATTTAAAAAATACAAAATATTTATCTCCTATAAATGAGTACAATGAGTCTGTATCGTTTCGTTCCCACGAGAATCTGCAATTACGCGAGTCGCCGGAAGTTCACTATCAAACGGAATTTCCGGTCCATGAGGGGTTTTAGAAGTGAACGTCCGAGCACGCTGTATTAAAAAGAAAACACATTTAGATCGCCTATGATATCGATCTTTCCTCATAAGTATTAAAGTATGGTTAATATTTTATGAAATTTTGGGCTTATTTAGTATGTTTTACTAAATTTTTAACAAATGCAATATGAGTCAAATAATTCCATCAACTCTTAAGTTTACAGGGTTTAGGTTGTACAAATTTCCAGATTGAAAGTGTGTAATCCAACAATAAATTCTAGACACTTTAGGATGATGTATCAAAATATTTATACTTAGGCTAGTAAATGAATACTGGACCTAAGAAATATTTTTTTAAGGTAGTTATTGGATCTTTACATCAAATATTGTTTGTTAATAATGTACATCTTGGGCTACGCTTATGTTAAAATGTATAGCCAAACTCCTAGTAGACTATCCTCCATTGGATGTGAAGACTACCTTAAAAAACTATTTCTTTACTTCAGGGCAACGTGACAAAAAATGATTATGACAAAACATGATATAAAATTCATCTAGTTGGAAGTATGTAGATTTTGTGACAAATGAAATACGTATTAATAATAATTGCATATGGGATCTATGTGATAACATCCTGAAAATCATTCACAAGATAATTTTTAAAAAACTTATCTTTATATTCAAATAATAGTGTATCAGATTACACAATATTTTGATGTTATTTTAAAAATACTAATTATTGTATAGAGTATCAATATGTTAATACGTTCTACACAAAACTATACCGTTCCAGAATTGTTCTATTTGCAGCTAATCTTCAATTTATACATTTAAAAAAATTACTTTTGTTTTACGTTGTATATGTTTTTCTTTGCATTAACAAAAGTTGTTTTAATAACTCCGTAAAGAAATAAATTGGTAAACCTTTTACCACTAACAGTAAAAACCATATTATTTTGATACCCTTACTTAAAAATTTATGTTTTCAATATAAAAAATTTCTCATTCCCTGTTCATAATTTTTAATGTTGATTTACTAATAGGTTTAGACCACTGAATATGCTTAATATGTACAAGACAACATATTGGGAGATTGGTCAAGAAAAGACTGACCCCAAGGTGTTAAGTTTTAAATTCAGTTTTATATACCTGAAAGAAGGTGGTAAAATTAAATTCTTGAAATGTAGTGATAAACGTTTTGAAACATATTACACTGTGAAATGTCTGAAATCCTATTATCTTTTCAAATCAATTATCATAAATAACCAAACTTAAACAAGTTTAAGACTTACTGAAAAATATTTGCAGGGAATTTTATAAATAATACATTTTTGTAGCATGTCCAAAATTTCCAATTAAACATGAACCAATAAAAAGTGTCTAATCTTATTTATTAATTTCATTGGTTTTGATTGTTTTGTATTATCACAGAGAATAGGTATTTTAATTTGTAGATTGCGATGACTTATAACTTACATTTTTATACAGGTTTGGAAAATGTGAAGTATATATTTTTTAATGTTACAAGGAAAAGAAACTGTTGTATAATGCAATTTTCCTAAGAAGTATCTATTAGACATTTTAAGTAATACTAAATATTAATAAAAACAATACTTTTTCAGTCAGGTTTATTTTTTGGATGAGGCCTTTCAAAACCAAAGGTTTAACAAAAAATTTAAACTGTTATCATAAATAGTTGTTGAAACTGGCTGAAATATTTCCAACATGCTTGTATCTGCATGTTTACACCATACGATATTTTAATATTAATTGTAATAAAAATAATGTAATTATTTATTTGTGCCTGTTATGAAACCTTTGGTTCTGAAAGGCCTGGTCCCAAAAACAAACCTTATTGGAAATGTATTGTTTTTGTTAAAATTTAGTACTATTTTTAATTTTCTCCGCTAACTGCTCCAAAGGTCTTCAATCTATTAGACACAATTTTATAATTATTAGTCCTATTACTTACTTAAAATATTAAATAACAGAAAGAGTAAGTCAGACCACATGTTAAAATGTCTTATTAATATACCGGAATTTGTTTACAAATCTGTTAAGTATTTATAAATTGAGCTAGTACTAAGTTATATGGGGCTTAAGATAAATTACTATACATTTATCTTACTACACTAAGATAAAAATCAATAATTTACTTATCTTGAGATGATCGGACAACGCTGCTAGTACAAAGAAGCCTTGAATCTCGTGACTCCACTGTGAAATTTAGTTGAATGTTTTCCATGGCGTCGGGTAAAGGTCGCCAGACCACTGGCAGGTTGAAGTCGACAGCGATTGACCAAAACAAGCCTCACCCAACCTCTTTTCAACGAGTGGGGGTGTGGTTTGTAACCGCACTAATAACTGCAACCCAAACAATCACAACACAATCGCGCTCGGACTCTTTAACCCACAGAGTACTGACTGGTGACTGCTCAGTGCTCACAAAAAACTACCCGCCAGCTGCCACTGACTGCGCATGCGCATGATCTACGGATCTACCTACATTCCTCTCTCAGTCCCTCTGACTCCGAGATAATTATGATCGTTTCTTGTCTCTCCAAACAATCTGTGGGATTAAATGAAACTCATTGTTAATTATTCGTAGTACATTTTCCTTCTATCAAGAATGGCTATTTTGCTTACCTTCTATACTATATTCCATGTTTGATAAGAATTCTAAGTAAAGCACTCCATTTTTCGTAAACAATTATGTATTACTTTTGTAAAAATCTTTAAATTACATTTTATACTTCTATTAGCTTAATATGACTACAAAGTATGTATTTAAGTATGATTATTGCCTGTGGTAAAACACTATTGTGTGTGGTTATTGTCATATGAAATTTGATTCATCGCATGTCTTGACTACACAAATTGTATATTCACAGCCCCCTATTTCACAGCTTTTAAAATAACCCCACCGTCATAGTCTTAATTAATTATGTCTTGATATCAAACAAAGGTAATTTAAGAATAATCAGGCTTTCCCTGTAATCTCATTCCATCTGCTTTATTCACAACATAACATGTATTAATTAACAAATTATGGACAAATAAAATATAAACTTCAAGCTAATTAATTACAAAGCACATAATTTCGTTACTTTGGTTGTCCAATTCTGGGGCTTTATACACAAAGTGTGACAGACACACGTTTACAGCGATCGGTAATTA
Organism: Homalodisca vitripennis; assembly: GCF_021130785.1. NCBI lineage: Eukaryota > Metazoa > Arthropoda > Insecta > Hemiptera > Cicadellidae > Homalodisca > Homalodisca vitripennis. Next base: position 23,311 of record NW_025780240.1, on the reverse strand, counting down.
AGTATCGTAAGAATTAAAGAACGTCAAAAATATTGAACGACGAAAATAAAACTATTTTGTTTGTTGGTGAATTTAATGTAATCCTAATATTTATAAAAAGACTCCAATACCATATTAGACATTCATTTTGGTACAGTTTTATACAAACTATTACAGACATCAGCATGAAATTTGACAGGGAAGGCACAAAGTTATCTAACTAGATATGTAACAAAATCTTGACTATAATGTAAAAAAACTAAATTTTCTAGGTAATAGAATACTAAAAAAGTTACAAAATAGATTTACTGTATAATATTTACACATAGTTACGCGCACACTCTACATAATATATACTCTTTGGTATGTCTCAACCTTTATCCTACAATTGGGACATACCACAAAGTTTCATTAACACTCCTGCCTCATTTCCCATACCCTGCCGGTGGAGGCGAACACAAGGTCCACAAAACAGTATGTGACTGCAGGGTACAATCATGCACTGCACAACGCGGCCCTGTAAAGAAAACATTGAGTTCGAAAATACAAAATTGTAGTTAAATATTTACAAGCTATTTAGTTACCTCGGTCATCTAATTTCGGGTGTTCAGACACAAAGTACGTAACAAAATAAATGTTAGCGATCGGTAAATAATTTTAGTTAAAATGGACAAACGGTTACATGAATATAAATTGCCGAAAGATAAATCAATTTTATTTGGAAATTTGTATGTTATGTTACACATCATAACAAGGATTCCAATACCATATTAGATACTCTTTCATATTAGATTTATTACATTGTATTAGATTTCCATGTGAAAGATTTGACTTGGGAGCACGGTGTTGACATTTCTGGTAACGTGTAATATATAGCAAATTATTAAACTCTCCAATCTCACTTATTTGACCACATATGCCTTTTATTTAGCAGTTTACCTTTCATTTTAGTTTATAACACACAAAAGAGGGTTAAATCATAAAATAAGAAATAATGTAGAATAACTTCAAGATACTTCCATTTTACAGATTAATTGCCTATCACAATTGAAGACTTATTTTAAATTAAAGAAGTTTAAAAAATAAAACGTTATTCGTAGTGTGAGATCCGACGATGCCAGGTACTCTATCATTGGAAATCACAACCCTTGGAGGACAACTTAAAAAATTGTTTACAGTATAAAATTAAAATTATTAAATTTCAACTGGATATCATACTCGGTCTCCAAGATATGTCTACAAAATTATTTTATCAAACTCTCTTGTAAATGTAAATCTAAAGCCTCTTCTTCCAGCAAACAGGCCAGTATTATCACCATTCAATGTTTAATAATCCAAGTTCATAAGATTTCCATTACAAATTAACTTTAACTCCTCTATAACTCAGGATGTCTTCACAACAGTACTTATTTTAGAAATCAATAATATAATATGTTATTGAATCCCTCCCAAATTAGGTTTCATTACAATATTTTTATGATTTCCCGTGTTTCTTAATATTTTCGAAAAACTGTAGCTTCAGTTAAAACAAAGCTAGTACAATTTGACTATTTTTTAAAGTAATTCAGGCTTTTGACGTTATTGACCACGCACTGTTGGATTTGCTTAAGATGACATAATTATATGACTCAAGACTGATACATGATATAGTTTTCTGAGGAATTCCAATATATATTTTTTCCCAAATGGGATCTCGCGTATTCTGGGATATTGGACCTCTCGAGAGTTCTGTAGGAAAGTTCGGTTAGATGGTGTGATAAAACTCTCCTTTTTATAATTTATAATTACTGTAGGTTTGGATTTAATAACAATATTTTGTTTAAAATTCCAGAATATAGTTACACAAACATAGATTTTCCTACCTGTTAATCCAAATTTAAAATAACTCATATACATGATTTGTACTACACAAATAAACTGCAAAACATCTATGTTTTGTACAGGTGTATACAGAATATCACAAACCTTTCAATATTAGTAGACAATAGAATCATAACGAAGGCAATAGATCCTAGTTTAATGAAAAAATTACTGTTCGGTAAGTGTAGATAGAACCTGATCAACGAAATTTTAAGCTATAGCCTACAGTAAGTTTATACACGTGGGGAGAGGAAACGAACTTCCGGTGTTGGGCGCTCCCGTTGAAGCCTCCTTAGAATGTTTGGTAGATTATTTTAAAAAACGCTGTCTATAAAATTATAAAATTCAGATCAGTCTCATGTATATTTTGGTCACTTCACGATGAAGACTTTATTTTGTAAAAATTGGTACAAATGATAATTTTACAATCATGGAACATTGTCTCTTAGATATGATCTATGATCTATTAAAATAATCCACAATTTTAAAATCAATAATAAGCTTATTTATTCACACTTACGTCTGGTACAATTACGTTTGGTAGTAATTTATTACTGCTTTTCTGCTCAACTTACCATAATGTCAGTTCTGGGAATTTTAAACGTTTTAAACTAGATGTAGTAGAAATACAAGAATAATTTGGATAATTTGTTGTTAGGACTTACGTAAGGGGATGTAACAAGGAAAATAAAAAAATAAATAAAATAGTAACAATTCATAAAAACGGTAGAAAAAATTGGCAACTCAGAGTAACAACTCAAGTCATCAGTTACGCAAATTGTGTAACTTTGGGAAAATACTGCATACACAATTAGTTTCATGAAACTCAATCAAATCGGTTTGCAATTTTAGTCTGAATAGAAAATATGTTTAGCGATGGATCTGACCTATATGAAAATTATTTATGGGTTTTGCTTAACATACACATTCAATTAAATGCACATATTTTTATTATCTTGTTATGTTAATTTGTATTCCTTACCAAAACTCTTAAAGCCAATAAATCCGTTTTAGTTTAATATTTAATAGTTATAATAGTATTTAATATTTTAATATTTAATAGTTATATATAGTATTTAATATTTTAATATTTAATAGTTTATCTGAACTCAAAAATATTATCTCCTATTGTTCCTAGATTTGAATGAACTTTACAGTAGGTTTGTAACGGCTATAGCGATGAATAACAAGTGGAAGTTTGAATGAAACTAGAAAATCTCTTGCATCCAGTCTTCATCGAAATTGCTGTTTCAGTACTATTTAAAAACTTATCGATAGCGGCTTTATTTAAGCTTGTGTGTCTCTTAGTAAGCTTGTAGGCAATAGGTTTCATTATTATTATTTATTTTTGGTTTATAGGCAAGAGCCACTATTTAAAGTAATAAAATATTTTGTCTTCGTTTCGTTACCTATTTAAAATAATTTGGAAACTTACTATAAATGTGATATATTAGATATAACCTATTGGTTGGTTTAATTATCAAGTGTCAATAAAACAATAAATAAACGTTCCACTTCTATTAACTTGTACTACGTGTAAGTGTCTACTCGCAGATTATATTATTAGGGCCTATACTAACTATGGACCAAGAGAAGGAACAATTAATCTTAAATTACTGTAGATGTTTATGATTCATTAGGATAATGCCGAATTACTTATGTCAGATAGTAATATAGTGATGTGTGAAACATTTAAAATGCAATTTTCAAATTTATTCAACGTTATACCAAAGTTAAATTGAGAAGCTATATATTACTAAGTAAAAAGGTAAACATGATTCGTTTAATAACGATATAGATATTTGCCTGTCTCAGGCCCTCTTTCCTCCTTATAACTTAGAGAGGTTGTAAAACAATAACGTGTAATTTGATTTAAAATATTTTTTATAATTAATCCACCGTTTTCTATTGTACTTTGTTAGTTGAGTACAATGTCAAGGGTGAAATGGAACGAATCAAATTTGATAGAGAACGTTTCATCTTTATCTACCTGTGAGATTCTCTGGACTGTGTGAAGAGTCAGCTGTAGGCTACCCGGAAACTGCCTTAGCTTTGTGCTATTTTTATACTACTCCTCATCTAGCAGATTTCTGTTACTGTTTTATAGATGGATATTTTTTATCATTTAAATAGGTTATTTTGGTTATGTGTACTTAATTGTAAAAACACTCCATTGAAAGCGTCAGCAAGTAGTTTTGTCATTTGAAAAGTAACCAGATAATTTTAAAATGTTCATATACACACTAGTCATAGTTTATAAAAAAATTTTATCTTTGATTCTTTATTTTAATCTACCTATATACAACATTATACATTGAAATAAAGGTACTTTACCCGAGGAATAAATTACATTATTTTAAACAATTCATGTTAAATTTATTATTCTCGTTTATAAGTTCATCATTAATGTAAAAAGTAAACACTTTTTAACCTTATACATAAAAATTTTATAAACAGTTCTGATAGATTAGTTTATATTAGCAATAAAATAGACACTTTTAGAAAACAATCTGATTTCTGGAGTAGGATAAACCCAAACAATATAAATATTCGGCCGAGGACTTCCTTGAGCCTGGCAGGCTCACGGCTCGAAACCGAGGGGCGAGGTAGGTGACGAGGGGGTTTATTGCACCCTCGTCACATTTGAGATAATGGGTCATTGACAGGTGCAACATGCTATGGAGGACCTCCCGTATCCGGTTTGTGACACATTGTACTGTCTGTAGCTTTCGTCTCGCACACACAATTACTAAATAAATTCCTGGAAATCATGAGCATTTGTTGTACATTTGTTTTCATTGAAACACTGAAGCAATTTACTACTTTGTTTGTGATGTGGAATTATTCAACAAAATTGCATAGTTTGTTCTATTATGGTGGACCATAACAGTAGTGGAATATCTGACATGGTTGAGGAAGAAATTCACACGTGTTATCGATCGGTAAATAACTATCGTAATAATGGATGAACGTTAAAAAATAATAAATCGACGAAAATAAATATATTTTGTAGTTTGGAGTTTATCATATTTTTATAATAGTTATAACATGAGTTCTAACAGTTTCCACTAGATAGTCCTTTTGGTTACAGTTTTAGAAAACTACTCGTATTACAGGAAACAACCTCAGATCCGTCAGAAAAGACAAATTCTTACCAATGTCCATATCTGATCACGAAGGCCTTTTATTTAGCAGTTTGTCAGAAGAAAAAAAAACTTAAAAAAGTATAATGAAAATCATTAGTAAGAAATTCAAACTATACTACAAAAAAAGATTAACACAGTATTTTCGTTGAAAACTGGTGTAGGAAAACAGTTATTTAAATAAATTTTGTATATATACTTTTAGTAATCATTCCAAAAAATGCTCCTTTAAAAAGAAAAATTATATTTTCACAATATAAAACATGGAATTTCAAACAGTTGCCATCATTTATTTGTGTATTACCAAGCCGAGCTTTTTTTAATTGTATTCCAGTTAGATTGTATCTTATTATATTATATATTTCGTGAGTTAAGAAATGTCTGGAAGTTTTATTATAGGATTAACTATGAGATTACGTAGGAAGTACATAAAAAATGCCACATCAGTATCAATGTCTACAGAAATAGTTTCTTATCATTACTGCCATCATACATTAATTACTACAGTTTGTTCACTTTCAAACAACTGTTATTGGAAGGGCTGATTTCAATCAAAAGGGAGTTTTTTATAGTTTAGCTCTACTTCACCTTCCACTTTGTGTAGTGTTTGAAATCTGACATTCTGTCACAGCCTTGACTACTGGAATCTGGAGTCCACGCCGTATAAAAGGATTCGACAAAGATCAATACAGCAGAGTACATTAGGAATATGATTTCGATATCCTTGAATTTGCCTGCTTCAATAGGGTCCTGACATAATAGCCTAGGCCAACCAATTAGCCTAGACAGTCGGTAAACGAAGAAGCTCAAAACGCAATCTCGGCAACAGAGACACATACACTACAAAAGAGTGTCTGTCTCGTTTAACCAGCAACAATACACACAAGAAGAGGCATTTTCAATGTTTTATCAGCTGCACAGTTAAAATGGAGCAAAATTCAAAATGCACATTTATCGCTTTGTTTTAGAGGCTTGCGTGTTAAAAATAAATGCTTTTTACTAATTCAATATAAATATAAACAAAGTAGCAAACACGCCACAACCACGTGTTTGCATAACAAACTGAGTTTGCATTCAAAATTTCAAATCTATAACACATTTTATTTTCGATATACCTGCAGGCAGATAGAATGATAAACAGTCGCACAGAAGAGACATTTTTATATACCCCCGTTAGATAAAATAAAAAATTGTGTTGACGTACTGAGTGATAACAAACCCAACCTAGTCTATATCAAAATGAAGTTAACATAAGAAATCTTTCTCGAGATAACTTACCACATTATAGTCTTCATATTGAATTATGTTTTATAGCAGTGTTCCAGTAATGAAAGTTTCGGTGAGCTAAATTGTGGAACTGCAACTCGAGAGTTCTCTGATATTAAAATATTGTCACCTACTTTTAACATTGACTTTCCACTCTGGTAAATTTTTTCATTTTACCATATGAATAAAAATTTTCCATGTAAAAAAGTCTTTATTGGACTAGGTTTGTTCTCAAATTTATTTATTCTGCCATATTTTCATTGTCACAATGTTTGCATATAATACCAATAAAAATATTAATAGCTAACGCTAGGCCATGGAATGACATTCACCATTATCGAACTCAGTGTTATCAGCCAAATTCAATGGTTACCTCATTCTTGTTTATGTAGAAATGAAGTTTCAATTAAGTCTAATTATGAAATATTTTTCGAAATGATACACATGATCTTGTCTTATGATACATTCACGTTCTTTTCATTTCATTGCGTTTCATATTAGTGTTTAAATAATAAAAGTCTACACATCTAGTCCACCATTCACCTTAAAAATGGTGTGGGATGTGTTGGAATAATTAGTCTACATGTGTTAATACGTCATACAAGTTGTTACCCGCGGGTAAAAAAAATCAAAGTCCGAAGCCAACTTTATCAAAACACGTATGATGTAATATAATGGTCCTCTATTAATGTGTGTCAAACGTAAGTAGTCATATGATCAGGTTCATATAATTTCAGTGTTTATGGTTAGGCGATCAGGGGTACAAAATCTTATACCATGTTTGGTTGGTATAGGAGCATTCATTTCTCGTTCAAATTCATCATATTTCCGATACTACAACTGAATTTACCTCGTTGCTCTCATCAAGAAATTATTTACACTGGTCTCCGAAAAACAGCTTTGCTTAAAAAAACCGCTTATTTCCAGCTATTGTGATCTACTGCCGGTCTAATGTATTTTTAGTGCCATAGATGAGTTTTCATCGTTGTCCTGACGAGGGAAAATATATTTACCTACTTAGGAATGAGAAAGCCTACTTCGATCAAAACTCTCGCTGGTTCCGAGCATTTCAACTGACTTCGAGTCTATTGTAGTTACGGTTCCATAGTTGAATTTGCTTCATTTACCCGATTAACAAAAATGTTGACGAAAAAATATATACAGTCCTAAGAGACTGAGAACAGGAGTTTAGTGTCAGCTAAATTTGATTATGAAATATAAATAAAAATAGTGCTTAAATTAAATAAACATATTGGTGTGCTGCCTTAGTATAATGTTTACACAGAAAGGTTGATTACTTGACAGGCTCATTCAATAAAAATTACGAAAACTTTAAAGACCAAGAATTGGAACTTTCGCTATTTTTAAGTCCATTATGGTGGAGCCCAGAAAGTTTTTCGAAATAAGAATAGGCCCATATTTGTTCCAGGAACCGTAGGAATGTCTATGTAAAGTTTCAGTACAATCGGTTTGAGTAGTTTACGCGGTGAAAACAAAACAAAGAAACAAAGGCACTGTCGCATATATAATATTATTAGGACGTTAAAATATATAATGGGTAAATTGATTTTGTTTACAAATATATTTATTGTGCTTTGTTATCAATATCACAATGGTTACCCATAAGACTAATGTAATACATGCTAAATGTCACCCAAATCTCATGGTGTGACGTTTACCACAATCAAACGAAGTGTTCCTCATATAGTACTGAAGCTTCATGCATAAACAAACGTCTATATGTTAGTTAGTTTCTGATATATCGTGCGGAAAGACAGTTTTTAAATGAAAGTTGTCCAGCCCCACTAAGCCAATTGTCATATAACCTCATGATCGGGGCAAGGTAGTTTATTGAGCTAAAGGGGCCCGACTGGTTAACATCCCAGATGCTGTTTATTGTTTGGTTGATTATATATAATAAATATATAGCAGGTTCTTTCTTTACTGCCATTATCAGAGCTAACATTTATATAAAATATATAAGACTTATAATTTTTATTGCTTTTGATCAATAACATAGCGTAGTAATAGCGTTTAATAGTAAATAATCAACACTGGTTTATGCATAATACGTAACAGACCAGTTTATCTTAATTGGTTATGAGAACTAGCTCCTGAATAAAATTTCATAATGAAATGACAGTTGTTGCTTGCAAAATGATTAATTTTAATTTCCTGTTTTACTTAATAAAAGACAACATATTTAATACAGGAAAATGTTATATAATTTTATTTTAGCATTGGAACATATGATACGTCAAAAATATATATTTCATGTGTGTTTGCTAAACTCATTACTTTCAAAACATTTGTTGAGTGTCTGGCATTATTGAGAATTTGAGTTTTCATATAGTAAAATAATACAACATTTTGTTATGAATGTATTGTTTGTTTTTTTCTTATTTACGGTGATTTAATTGGACATACATAGTACAGATACAATAAACATTCCAAATGTATAATTATATTTATTAATTGATGTTAGGTTGAATAAAGTTTAATAATTAAAATATTGTTTTCTATTTATTCTATGATTTGTATGAAAAACCACATTTTAAAACTATAAGTTAGATACACAATTGCAAAATATACATAAAATAAAGATAAATATTTAAAGCTTGAATTCAAAACTAATTCTTTTTAGACTGCTTTACATAACAATGCACATGAATTATTAAATTTGCGCTGAGGCTGGAACGCCTTCAGAAATTTGCCCCTGCAACATAACAACATGACGGTCGCCGGCGACTTGCTCTGGTACAGGACTGTACTTCTGGACTTTGTGACACTGGACTTACTGACACTGCTGTATTTTATAATATTTAAACTCCTGGACTTATTGAAAACTGGACTTTATGAAACTGCGTTATATTTTAAATTAATATTAGAGAACTGGACTTTGTGAAAACTGGACTTTATGAAACAGCCAGTATTAAAATGGCAAAATACAAGGTCCTGGACTTAATGAAAACTGGACTTACTGAAGCCTACTCCCAATTGTTGCATAACCCGAAGGTGATCCATCAACTCAAATACATTTAAGCCGTTAGTCGGTTTAAACGCTTTTAGGTATCTTTCAATTGGATTCTGCAGTTTAGCAAAAACTAGCAGACATCCCACTAGCTACTTGCAGTGTAGGGACAGTCTCTACAGTAAACTTATCTATAGCTTTTTGGTTTAACTGCTCATTTAAGACTTCCTCTTCTACACTCAAGTTCAAAAAACTTTAAATGTACTGCTAATACATACATAATTTGTTTATTAAAGTTTCCAAAAATATATTTACTTTCTGTATTTACCTTAAAGATTTTTTACACATTGTCTATTCTGGGTTGAGTAGCTGGTTAACCTTCACATTGCAACGCACTAACGCAACTTTACTTGTACTTTCATCCATACTTACTTGCCATAATATTTAATAAATCTACTTGATTCGAGATGTGACTAACTTCTGCTGGAAATGACAATATTTCTTTTAAATTAGCATAATTTCCTTTAACTTTTAAGTTTAGCACAGACCTTATGGTCTTCCTAAGTTCGGCTACATTACCATCAGTACTGTCAATACCTCTAAACCTCAACTCATAAATTAACTCTTCCTTATTTTAATTCTGCATTGTACAGACTCAAATGTTGTATAAATATAAAATAAAAATCTAAACTTCTTAATACAAAAATAAAATCTTCAAATAACAATTCACTTAATATACGAAGAGTCAACTGAGGTTATGTTTATTGTTTACAAAACTTTTTAAAAACAATCAAGATGGCGGACTAGTAGCACTGATTACCTGTTCTTGTTATACCTACAAGAAAATAAACGCAGATAAAATTGTGCACTATAAGTCTTTGTAGTCGTGTTCTTACACGAAAATCGAACACGTTCAGTCCTTCACAAAATTAAATAAAATCAAAGTTCTAGTTTTTCTTCATTTCAAAACTAGTTTGCACTTTAAAACTAGTCAGCAGTTTATAACTAGTTAGCAGATTGGCGCAATTGTTATGTACCGTTTTACTGGCATATGAGGGGTTAGCTTTGAAATTAAAAAAAAAACTTTTGTGAAGGTTTAAAAATAAAAGTAAAATCTTCTGAAATAAAACTTCTTCTTAAAAATAACTGGAATTAAAATTAAAATAAAAAACTTCTTGATAACTTTTAAATTTAAAACTTGTAATATATTCTTCACTTCCAAAATGTACAAAGTTCTTACAGCTCGTCTTTTATTCAATTTTCAAAATTCAAACATTCACACTTTAGTGTGATCTGGCAATTCTTCCCTTTCATTTATTTTCACAATTCAATTATATTTGTTACTAATTTTCTTTACTTCACTTTAAAAAATATTCTTCAGTGTTAGAGATTTAAAATCAAAAAAATTCTTCAGTGTTAGAGATTTTATAAATCAAAAAATAATAATATTGCTGAAAAGCATCTGTAACAACCACAAAACTCTTTTAGTAATTTTACATAAACTATTATATAGATGTGCTCACTGCACCAACAAGTTTTATATTGCACAGATCAAAAGGACAAGTTCTTAAATTCCCATTAAATTTAATTTTTACAATATTTCTTTCCCCAAAATTATTCCAAAATAAATAAGAATGTATATTGAGTGGACTCTAATTAAAAGGTTTCACCTATCCGCAGGTTCGATAACAATTAGCAAAAAGATAAAGATTTACTATAAACACGTTTTAACTACTCGTTACAATCACTTTCCGATTAACTGAGATGGAGTTACGGCACGTCTACCTCACCCCACCTGTCAATTTTGTTAACAGACACTGCCATCTGCGATGCGTGCCTCGCCGATTAGCAGCCTCTTTTGTACAGTCCAGCCCTTATTCATTCATCTGGAGCCTACTCCTTACACCGGTAATCCAGTTACCCCAGAATTATTATTTAATACAATCGGTACAACATCATACAGAAAGTATTCCTAAAAAAAACTTTTCTTTAGGTCCGGAGTGGTAACATATACAGGATGGGTAATTTTCGAGAAAGAGGCCGCCTCCTGTTGATATCCATCAGAAGGAAGAAGCGGGCAGTATATTTTCAGTCCTGGAAAGAAGGGGTGACCGGTTCTGTATCATCATCACTAGTCATAGTGGGTACAAGGAGCACGACTTAGTGTCAAGGTACATAACAAATTTATTTAACACTTATGGATCCTACCAACCTCAGCATCGGTAGTATATTAAAACCTGTGGATTTTACACTTGCAATAACTTGATATTTGTAGTTAGAGATGTAACACACCTGCACATTCGTTGACCTGATTTAATATAAGACTTCAGTTTTGCTTCACCACTCAGAATTGGACCCTGCTACCAAAAGATATGTTTAGAACATGTCACAAAAATACAACGTCACGTTAATACTGCATAATATAAGCAATCTTTTGTTATTCCTCCTATACAATACGGAAGTTTATAATATATATTTTCGGAAGTTAACCCCTATTGAAATAAAGGTCTTTCCAGTCAGAAACGGTTTTTACTTAGAGCTTTGCTAAATGATGATTTTTTAAACTTCATTGTCGACAAAATACATTGTATTTTCTTAATGCCAAAAAAACTGCTTAATCCAGTAACTTTTCCTTCCTAACTTGAACTTAATCCGAGACAATAAACTCTTTTTTAAGGAGAACGTCAGGATATAACAAAGTCGATAGCAAGTACCGAATATTCTCTTTTAAAATTTCGATTCATACTTTAAAGAATAATTATAGATATACATAAAATACCACATAAAATTTCAGTTTTTAAATAGATAACATAAACGTATAAGGGTGGTTTTCCTTTTCTACATTATGAGCAGTTTGCAAATTTTGAATTATTATTTCCTTCAAACCTTGAAGTTAGTCTTTTGTTAATGAGGAATCCATTCTCAGTAAAATATTTTGTTATAAAAAACAAATAACTACAATTGTATCACTTAAATTAAAGTATATACAGGACGCTACCCCTATTGTGAACCACGAAAAAATGTATGTGCTATGGCTAAATAATTCGACTCGACTCAAGTTCCTGATAAGGTTTTCTCCTGATTCGTTGTGGGATTCAGGCAGTAGGAGTAAAATACATTAATTTAAAATTTACTTATATTAACTTTTTAAGAGTATGAAAAGGCTGTGGATCTTATGACTTAAAGCCACAAACCAATATCTTCAAGGACCGTTATGATTACCACAATGTAATGCCATTTATAATGTCATTGCGGTATGCGGTTTGCAGCTACTGGCCACCTAGTACACGAGGATCGTCTAGACACATTAATTGTATATTAGTCGATATTCCACTAATGTACCAGCAATGGTAAACTTCCCAGTTTTCTTTAATTTCTTAAAAACTTTCTGATATATATATATATATACAACCCTTACTTTTTAAGAGCACTGTGGTGTAATGGTAACACATTCACCCGGCAAGTGAGAGATCCGGGTTCAAGTCCCGGCAGAGCAAGTACTTTTTGTGATTCAATTTTTATTGAAAAATTAAATAATCTATTGCCATTTATACAATTTTGTTATATATATATATACGAAAATTTATTCGTAAAAAGGGCTCTCTGCGGTGTAGTGATAGCACACTCACCCGGCAAGTGAGAGATCCGTGTTCTAGTCCTGGCAGAGCAAGAAACTTTTGTGGTAGGGTACCATCTAACTTATGTAACTGGAAAACAAAACTATTTGTAAAAGGTAAAATACATATGTGATTTTTTATTTCCAACAGTGCTCCTCTTTTCACGGTTACAACCAAATGTGAGGTCTCAGTATGAATTCTGACCAGCAAGACGTAGTCAATACTCAAGTATTTATTGCGGAGACAAAAGGTACATATGTTATACCAAATGTCATGTATATAATTAATTTTTATTACACATACTAAATCCAACTCTCATTTATACATACAATTTGTCAGTCACTCTGCTCCATTCATTCGTAATTTTTTTCCTCGCCTCAATTCGAGAGCAAGTCTTCTGATTTTGAAGCCTTCAGTTTCAGTATACGCCATAAACTCGTTTACGCTATAAAACGCGTTCGATACTATACATCGGTTCAAAACGAGTTTTAAATGTTTTATGCGTAGGGCGAATTTTTTTATTTCATTTGGCAAGTTGTAGATTAGATGAACTGTGTAAGAAGAAACGTTCATGAACTACCGTCCTGTGTTTCCTGGTTCGGTAGTTATCCCTGCCTCTTCTCTCGTACAAGTGAACATCCCGTTTTCTTGGTCAAGGTGCATTTAAGCATACAATATGACGTTGTTTCTAAAATGTAGAGACTTGGCAGAGTCAACAGTTTGAAAAATGGCCTTCACGACTCTCTTAATTTCAATTTTTCAATGGTGAGTCTCTCGTATCGCTCTGATTGCATATCGCAACGTATAATTTAGTTATCAACGCTTTTCCACCATCTTCATATTGAATAACGTCTCCATTATTGTGTAATTTCAAACCTGTGATTTATTTCCTTAAATCTGAACAAGAACTGTCTTTACAAGCTGTAGCTAAATTATGATGCAAACGTCTAAAGAAAACGTTGTGTTGGGTCAGAAATGAAAAACAACGTGTTAGCTGGCGTGCAGTTTTAATGATGCCCTTCGGTGAGATGAAGGTTTACACAAGGGGAAAGACCGTTTAGAGTGTTAATTTTGTTCGTACCTTTGGTTTGCTGTATCTTTCATCGTTTGGTCAGAATCCAGCGAATTTCCTATATACCACTTCTCGATTGATAACCCTCACAATAAGTATTATTTAATATGTAAAAACCTTTTTTAATATCAAAATGGACAATAAGGTCGTAGTACAGTGGTTGTTTTGAGATATATTAAGGCTAAAATGCACTAGATACCTTATAATTGTAAACCTAATATTAAAATTCTAACGGTGAAATTCATTTGAAATACCAATTCCGTTTAAACCAATTTTTAAATAAATTATAATGCTTTCCAGTATTTAATTAATGTTATCTTATTTAAATTAATTATTTTTTTAATATTTGAAAGAAGTAGTAATTATAATTCATCATCTTTATCCAGCTTTATTGGCTTATCTTTTACTTCATCATTTAATTTACATAGGTAAACACCCATACTAATAATGCTACATAAAAATTTTGCTTTATTTAAAAATATTTCTAATAAAAATGTTCTTTATTTCAATAATTTATAAAATATGTTTTGTAAAATTAAATGATGCTACGTGGTAATTTACCCAATCTAAAATATCAACTTTTATATTATAAGAGAACATGCATTGATCCAATAACTATACAATATTGTGAAAGGTTTAGAAGAGATAAATAAATAAGTAGAATTAAAAGAGAACTAAGAACAACTTTATGACATTTTTATGAGACAGTGGGAACATAAGAGCTTCATATATAAAAGCCAAAATTTTAAGTCTGAAGTGTCCTATGAAAATTCCTATTATAACTCAAGAAATATATTTTGTAAAGGTAAGCAAGGATTTCTATCTCAGCTTTACCACTATAAAATGTTTTATATCAGAAAATCTGAATTTCAATTACTCTTGTATTGCACTTAGCTTTATAATAGTTTTTCAACAATTTACATGATATGATTGTCTAAAATTGTAAAGATAATAACAAATTTAGTTCACAAATACATCAAGTTTTAAGTTTATTACCGTTTCAATGAAGTTATTTAACTAAAATAAATAAAAATAGTGTCAGATGTGATTCTGAGGAATAAAATGACGAGGAAATTGGTGTGAATAATGGTGAAGTATCGGTCTTGATTGCAGTTCTACATTTGAGTCTAAACGTAAAGAAGAGGCGGTAGCGTGGCTGTTGAAGTATGAGAGAGGACTACCCGAACTGGGTATTGTATCCCACTGGAGATAATCAGTACAACATCTCATGTCACAACCAAATTGCAAAAAATCAGGAACTTAGGTTTCTTAGACTTCGCTTCTTAGTCGTCGCTGTATTTATAGACATTATATATCACCTGATTTGATTTATCTTAGAATAAAAACATTTAATTCTCTGTCTTTCATTAATTTATTTTTATTGAAATTAATAAATTATTGACCTATTTGTCAAATTCTGATATTTAAGGTAGAATAGCATGATATAAAAGTTTTTTATAACTAGGTAAAGAAAACAAACATAATGAAAATACAATTTTACTGTTTGTCGGAAGATCAAAACGTATTAACAATTATAAAAAAAGAAAAATAGTGTTTGGCATATAATCTTTTGGGTTCTTTTCTAGTTTTGAAGCCCTGAACATGTGAACTTATACATTGCTTATGACTCATTTTAATCTTTTATCAACCATAGTTTAACTGACAACTTTACTATCCCTCAATTTTCAACCCGCTGCTTTGAAAGTCCTTTTAAATATGACTTATGTTATGAAGATCATTCCCTCTTAACCTAAAATGGTCATGTAAACCTTTATCATACACCTTACGTGATAGCACACAGGAAATATAAGGTGATACAAGAAACCTTATGTTTACAATTGGAATAGAGCCTAGATTCGATCCATTTTCTTTGCATTCGTTCAACAAAAACCTGGCTTTTAACAGAATTTATGTTTTTCGCGAGAAAGATGTCTTAATATAAACTCCGTCTATTGAAATATAATAGGTAAATCATTATGTATTGTGCTATAAGTACTTTTTATACATATATTTAACATTTTTTTTATTCTTACCATTCAATTGTACGTTGAATTAAAATTCTCTCTCTCTCTCTCTCTCTCTCTCTCTCTCTCTCTCTCTCTCTCTCTCTTCACTCGATTTTTTCTGATATACATTTTATAGATATACATAATGATATTAATGATTTGTAAGAACAAATATAAAACTTATTTTCAATTGGAATTCATAAACTACGTTTTATGCTACGCAATATTCATATTATCTATGTAAATCAAAGTTTTACATAGTAAAAACAGTAATTTAGTAAACTTTTGGTAAATAATTGTTACATAAAGTAGCTATAATGGAAGGATTAATGCAAGGTGAATGGAATGTTGAATTAGGAGCGTTAGGTGAACTGGAGCTAAACTCAAACACCTTAATTATAAGTATCCATATATTATAATGTAGTTTTAAACAATAACACATAAATATATATATAATATAAATATATAAATATATATAATATATAAATATATATATATATATATATATATATATAATTTAGTAATATACATTCCTACGCTGTACACTTTAAAATTGTACATGTGAGTATACATAAAATATATGTTGGTCCTTGTTTTATTTTGGATTAAATCCAACTAATTTTGCTAATAACAGATAAATAAAAACACTAATAACTTGTAACAAACATAATTGTGGGACGGTTATGACAAGTTCAGTAAAGTTTAGGGTAACCAAGAGATGCTTCAAGCAATGTACAATACCACGCGGCTTGTTGAATGTAAAGCACTCATTTGCTCTAAGAATGACTAAAATACATGGCCCGGAAGTTGTATCTGGGGGAGATATAAAAACAAGGAAGTGGGTAGCAAGAGATGGCGTCTTATGTACAGCAGTACAAAGCATACGCGTTTATATGCCAATCTTAAACAAATATTGTTTTTCGAGGTATCTTTTAAACTCGTCCTTCCCTCCCCTTACGTGATTTTATAACGGAATTATAGATTTGGTAATTGAAAACTATTTGAGGAAACAAGAGTCGGCAGTATTGAAACGGAACTGGATTTTCCCCTACAAGAATAAAGGTAAACCTGCTCTTTTACGGCCTTATTGTAGCGTTATGATATACCCTTACCTCATTTAAAGATATATGTAATAGTTTTAATACGCTTCTTAACGCTTTAGTTTTTTTTAATGTATACATTTTAAATACTTATAAAAAGGAAAAATAATTTGCATGCTTATTATATATGTGTTTAAGATTAGACATATACCATAATTCTACGGCTAAAAATAAAACTAGTTAAAACGCCATGAAGTTTAAGATTGTTGCTATGGGCGTACAATCAACACTACCGGTAGTATATCCAAATCTTAAAGTAGATGTAGACCAAGATATTGAGTATGACTCATTATTATCTTTTAGACTGTTCATGAAATAGCAGCAACCCGTTTCATAAAAGCAATAATTTCAGTTATAATTTGTTTTAATGTATTAGTTACGAAGGTGGTGAAATTGTGTGAGCTGAGGTCCAGGGAATCATTTCAGTGATTTTCAGTTCTGAGGTTTGACGCTAGGGTTGTGCCACATAAGTTGCATTGTTATCGTTCAAATATTTTCTAGCTGTCCTATCACTCCACATATAGCAGCCCGAGTGCTTAATTTTGCAGTGCCTCAATTTATAGCATTGGATGGGTTATCTCTTGTGCAACTATTACAAATATATTTTTGTATGTTTTTCAAAATGACATTTGAGTACAAAAAGGTGTATATTAATTCACATTAGATATTATGAAATAAGGAAATAAATAAAGTCAAAAAAACAATTATAATTGTATTAAATAAATTTACTAAAATTTATTTTATAAAAAATAAAGAAACTAGGAACATTTTGAATAGTTATTTACGCTGCAATTTAATATTAGATTTTTTCATAACGTACCTTGGTATTTTTATTTGGGATACGAAACCGGTGGAACATTACAATTACTTGTCCATAGGGAGAAGACTTTCATCAGTGGCGTTAACTCTAACTTGAACTGTATGTCCCAAACAAGCTTTTTACAGGGGAATGGTTGTTGTAGGGCGGAGTTGCGTGACACCAAGCATGCTTGATTTGCAATTTGCGTGGTCGGCCCATGGTTTGTGACCGTCACACATAAAACAATTAACGTGGTTTGTTCATCCTAAAATCCCCTTAAACACTGCCTTCAATTACAGAAGGCCTTAAAATAATTTTATTACGGGATATTTTAACCGATATAGTTGCAGTGAAATTGTAAAATTTAATATCTCGTATTGAGGTTTCAATAACTTAAGGCATTAGGAAGTAAAAAAAAAAAAAGTGAGTTCAATATTGACAAGAAGCACGATATATACTATTTTTTTCCTCTTTTCTATTAGAAAAATGTAATAACCACTGTAATGTTGCTATCTACATTTTAACAATAACAGTATTGGCTTCCTTTATTATATATATATGATATATATAACATTATTGTACCCATAACTACTAATAAAGTTGATTGAAAAACTTGCAAATATTTTACTTTTTATATAAAACGTTGGACGAGGTGTGAAAAATCCTTAAATGCGTTTTTAACAAAGAATACACTAAATTTATATTTATTTTAAAAACATCTTTGGTATAATTTAATAAAAAAATTATTTTAAATTTTAAACTAGGGGTTTAACTTTTGCTATGAATAACATTTTTCCCTATTTTTTCATGGTATTCCCAAAGAATTGTAGTAAATATGATGGTACTCTTCATTTTTTATTTCAGTTAAAATTTAGTAATATACAAACTATTAAACGGTTACATTACGATTGCCTTATTATACATAAAGTACTTCTAATTTAACAAATAATAAACATTTCTTCTTGAATAATATAAATACAGGAGGTGTAAATCAAAATATTAATCCAAATAATTTTTAAAACACAAAAAAGAAACATAATATCAAAATTTAAATAACAAACAAAAATGTTTAAAGCACCCATCTCAAAAACATTAAAAAAAGGCCCTAACCAAGTATATAAAGCCCCTTATAGTCAGTTGATCCGGCAAAAGAAAACTCTAAGAAACAGCCGAAAAAATCAGGTCGCTATTTCTAGCTTTACTTTATTTGAAAACGCTACTTTTTCTTAAACCATTTTAGGTCCCGTGGTACCTGTCTCAGGAAGAATTTTAGCGCCTAAATTTGTTAGCTGGAAAAAAACGGCAGATTGGAGTAAAATTATTTTGTATAACATCGCCTCCTAAAAAATTTATATTTAAAAATGAAAAAACATAAATATAATAAACTGTACTTTTAACCTCTTTATTGGCTGCACATTCTAAAGTAAAAAAACCTAAAAGGATAGGACCTGGAAATGGGCATGATAAGTTTATAATAACATTTTTTTACAAACCAATATCTTATATTGCTTTAGATATTGCAGCGTTACACCGAAAATAAAATAAATCTATCTTACCTACGGATAACCAGTGTCAGGTTTGAGTTTTCCATTTAGAAATTCTGATACATGGCTATATGGCTATTTTTATTACAAACCAACTGCTGAAGTGGCAGATTACACCGACTACTACCGACTACAACATGTTGTATACGCAGCTAGTTTTTTTTTAATTTCTTCACCGCAATTTTAATTAACGCGCGTGTTCCAGTGTGGACTTTCTATTCCATTAAGTATATTAATTAATTACAAGAACTTCTAAAACTGTAGAGGATTTTTACTATTCTGAATTAGTGTTCCAATGATATAAATTTATTATTAATATATGAAGTGTGAAGAAAGAAAGATAAAAAAATTTGATTCAATCATCCACGGGCACTCCTGTTTTATTGCCTTCCTGGTTGTCGTCAGTAAACGTTTTTTTCAGTAAGGCTTTTTGCCCGAAACTGCCACCTGGAATTAGGGTTTATGTTCAACAACATGTTATGGCTGAAATAGAGTACCCACTCCAAAGGTACAAAAGAGGAATGAAAATGGTAATAAATTCCAAAAGTAGCTAAAGTAGAAATGAACCAATAACAAAACGTATAAAAAAATTCGTTTTGCCAATCGAAATCACCCCGGTGAGCATATTCCGCAAGCAATTCTCCGAAATTGATGATGGGATATTCATGAACTAGGATCCAATAAATAGTTTCGTCTCTGGGAAAGGAGTCATTTGCCAAAGTTAACGGAATATCCACTAAGGTATAGCTAAAGGACTAGTTCTAATATACTTGTGAAATATATGTATTTTTTTGTGTTGTCGCATTTGATATATAGTTTTATTAACCAGTGCACTTCTTAAAAAGAATGAGGTGGTACAAAAACATTGTGTAAGAGAATTAAAGTTTAATGATTATTTTGCTGCTGAAACAAAATCGGCAAAGTTTTGAAGTTAAATAAACGATTTTAATCACAAATCTTCATAATTCTTAAACAAATTAAATTAATGAGTCATTGATCTTCATGAAGGATTTTTCTTTGATACAATGGTAAAGTTAAACTATTACTAAATTTCAAAACCAATATTTATTTGTATATAAAGTAACGATAATTTAAAATTAAAATTGAGTTAAGTATGTATCCGCATTATTGAACAGTATTATTTAATATAAAGATAAAAATCCGGTCTGTAATTTCATTATACAGCATTCTAATGTCTATATTACCATTTAAACCCAATACATACCACAGACAGGAATCTGGAAACTTTGGCTAGATATCTTGTTTACAAACGATTTGTGAGTAAAGTGAACTAATTATGGTGCAGCAGATCCAGATCCCAGCCCAGATCCAGCAAGATCCATGCAGACAAGATGCATGCCCAGCAGATCAGCCCAGCCACCCCAGATTTCTAATATCTGGGCTTTCTTATTCATGATTTCATTTATACAGGAGATACATTTAAAAACTTAAATTGTATGTAAATAAAAAATATAAGTGTAGTCAGAGATTTTTAAAAAATGTCCAGGTTGATGAACTTAAACAAGGAGTGTGTTGGGTTATTTATGGGATAATTTGTATACCTGTAATACTATTGATGATATGGTAAAAGTTCTGTCAGATGACATTGTCAAGTCTGTTATAACAAATATATTCATCTAAGAAATGGAAGTAATAAAAGAAAATTGTATGTCCGTGGGGTCAATGAAGATATCATATAATTAATTGTAAATAGAGATAAGTTGTATTTATAAAATGTTACGTTAGATCCAAAGATAGTAGAAATATGGGAAGGAATTATAGGTTAATGAGAAATAGAAGTTAAGAGAATTATTAGGGTCGAGAGGAATAAATATTTTAAAAAAATTATTTAAGTGAGGAGAGATCCAAGGCGTGATATGTGGAAACTCATTATGAGATCAGGGAGCTGGTGAACAATCGAAAACAGCTAGGTGATCCGGTTGTACAGTTGGCTTGTCTCAATGATTATTTCTTGTGGCATAAATAATGGAAATAGTCAGGGATTTGATTGAATATTATAAAAATAAGAGATGTTTGGAAGCAAATAATTTTAACTTCACGCAAATAAACTGTTGAAGCTGTTTACAAAGCAATTATGGATATATCATCTAACGCGGTTGGGTAATGGACGATCTACATATAAAGTTTATTAGATTGATTTTTCATGAAATACGAGATGTGTTGTTACACGTGTTTAATTTTTCTTTGTTTTATGCTAGTAGCTATCCAAAGTCAATGGAAAAATGAATTAATTTCTTCCGTTACCTAAAACGTTAAGAGTCCTATAGAAACTAAAGATTATAGACCTATTAATATTTTGTGGGTGTTGGTAAAATTATGGATAAGTTGGTGATGTATCAACAATTAATCTATTAATTTGTTAATGAGTGTAATATTTTATGTAAATACCAATCTGGATATAGACCAATGTTATAGTACTCAGACGGCTCTGATTAGGATTACGGGTCGATATAAGGTTGTCAATGGATAAAAGGGAAATAGATAGTCTTAACAACTTCTAGATTTCAGTCGTGCTTACGGACTGTGTAAATCATGAGTTGTTATTAGCAGGTTTGGAAGTCTTATAATATTTGTGACAATGTAGTTCAATGGTTTCAGATCATATCTATTGAATAGAAATCAACGAAGTAAAAACTAGTGGTGGAATGTTATCCAATTGGAAGATTAATCCTGTAGGAGTTCCCCCAGGGATCAAACAGTTGGTCTGCCTTACTTTTCTCACTTTATATAAATAGGAATATATGAAAATTATTATGTTTAGCAAATTTTATGTGTTTAATGCTGATGATATGCAGCTGTACCATAAGTTGTAATATAAATAAGGTAAATGAAGCTGTTGATGCAATGAACGCCGATTTATGTAATAATTTCTTGCTGGTGTAAAAGTCATGGGTTTAAATTGAAAGCTTTAAAATTGTAAGTCGATGATATATTGGGGAACCTCCCGAACCTAGCAAATATAGGATATGAAAATGTATTACCGATCGTGATTGACAGGAACAGTACTGAAATATGAAAATAGTTTTGTAAACTTTAGGTCGTTAATATGTCAAACACTTTATCTTGGACCGAGCAGGTGGATAGTATAGTTAAGAAAGTTTTATCAATGTTTATTCCAGTTTAAAGACTTAGTTTTAATCCATCTGAATTCATGTAAAGAAACTAATGATTCAGACATTCTGGTCGTTCCCATTTTTTTGATTACGCTCTGAGCAGCATATTGTGATTTAAATAAAATCACTAATGAATAAAATTACAGTAGTCACAGAATGCGTGCATAAGATATATTTATAACCTAAAACTTAATGATCATGTAATTATTATTTATTGGAATTTAAGATGGTTAAATATTAGAGAAAGATTTAGAATATTTCTGTATTTACAAATGTTGTTTAAGGATATTGAAATATGAAAAAAACTGGAGTATCTGTTTGAGCGCTACGTTTAGTTATGGTATAATGTTCATCAAAGAAACACTCGTTTTGGAAGCACAACTTTGCACTTTCACTTTTCACAGAACAACGGTGATTTATACATATTCTTTTCATGTTAAATCTATTAGACTAATGATGTGTTTAAGACAATAATATAAAAAATGTTTCCCTCAGAACAAACTTTTAAAAAATTATTGAAGGACAAGTTAGTAATAAGATATGAGTAAGGTGTTAATGTACGTCATCCGTAGCAGGAAAAATGAATTCTTATCTTGTGATGTATGATTTCATTGTAATACACGTTTTTATTTGAGAATCGATTTGTTAGCTTTAAAAGGTAGTCTAAAGTTGAAAATTTAAGCATTGTAGGATAAAATGAATTAAAATCATATAGATTTATATTAATTGTCTAGATTAACTCCACTTATGTTTGTTGCTGTTAATTTGAATTAAGTAATAGGTTATTATATTTAAAACAGTAAAAATGTGTTTTTTATGT
>NW_025780239.1:50000-51260 GCF_021130785.1 Homalodisca vitripennis | reverse complement strand
GATATATTGATTTCTTTTCTTAGTTTAATCTCAACCACGTCTCGTTATTGTTCCTGGTGGATTTGAAATACCACATAATAATTATCTGTGTAAACCTTACATCGAGGATTAATACCGATTAGAATAATAATCCATAAAGAAATTTAAAAATGGGTAACACCAATTGCTATCTTAATACATTATAGCGCCAATGGTGCAGTGTACGACGGTTCTCGCAATATAACCGAATCATGCAAGCAACATCGAGCATAGCCTCTGTTTGGAAGGATAACCCCTGAGCGACTCTATCCTTGCAACCAGTCCTTCTGCCGTTGGTCCCCACGTTAAGTGTTAAAGAGGGCTTCTTAGCCCTAACTTCATCTGGAGAAATAAGATATCTTTTCCTTTACTTTTACTACACGCACTCTTTTCTGCATTGAAGAAGAAGGTGGAGCGTCTTCTTAATATAATATCACCAACCGGTTGACAAATAAAGTGTACAGCCAATGACGCAAGGTTAACCACTGGAAACTGCATTACTGCTCTCACACATAAAGTATTACACAAACTGTTGATAACGCATAATCCACTTATCCGTTAATCAAAAGGAAAAACATATTAGCAAGCAGATATCCTGACTGGTTACAAAGATTCTACAATCCAGTAACGCACTCAACTTTGATATAGTGACTAAAGCCGGCTTGTGATATCTCGATTCTCGACTACTGAATTAGTCCACGTAATCCATTCTCCGTAGTAATGCAATAATTGGAAAAAAGTTTAGCTAATGTGTACGATGTGGGAGAAACGTTTGTAGTTGTCTTCATATTAATGAGTATAAACTTTTAAGTTGTGAGACTTGGACTCAAGTATTACCTACAAATAATTTATGATAAAACGCAGTAAAGGTGAGTAATTAGTTTAATGATGTGTCTTATTCAAAAGTATATGTTTTTGATGAGAAATGGGAAAAACAATATAAATGGAAAAGGTAAGCAATTCGTTTCATAATGTGGTTTATACAAACGCATACGTGTTCTGTTTATACACCCAAAAATGTCCATAGAAATATGAAAATCGCTGTAAATCAAGTAAATTAGCTGGTTGACCGTTGTTTTTATTTCTATAGAACGAACTAAGTCAGACGTCCATAAACCACGTTAAACTTTGGTTCAAACTCAGTAAAATGATTTGTAAAAATAAAAAAACACACTTAAGGTGTAATGTACCTTACATACAAGACTCACTATTGACGATTTGCTATTTCTGAATCCAAATTGG
>NW_025780239.1:0-45000 GCF_021130785.1 Homalodisca vitripennis | reverse complement strand
CCCAACTTAACCTCAAAATGAGTGATATATGTTCTATTTGTAAGGATCCAATTCTGATGAAGTAGATTTTGCATTGTGTTCAGTAAGTGAATGTAAATTGCATTTTACTTGTGCTGGAATTACGGAGCACAATTGGAAGAGAATTGGTGCCAAGAGAAGGAATGAGTGGAAGTGCAAACTTTGTTCCAGTAAGACAACTCCAGCTTCAGGTGGTACCTTGGATGTTGTGAGTAAGTTACATGCAGATTGCCTTCAAGTTATTGAGGCTACCATTAAAGAACAATTTGCTTTGCAATCAGTAGAACTTAAAAAAGAGATGGATGAATTTAAGAAATCACTTGAATTTTTTTCGAACAAGATTGATGCATTTGAGGCACAGACAGCTGAATTTACTACCAAAATTTTAGCTGTTGAAAAAACTAACACTTATCTCTTGTCCGAAAATAAAAATTGACCAATGAAGTTGAAAGTCTAAAGTTGCGCTTTGGAAAACCTTGATCATTATAATCGAAATCGAAATATTCAACTGGATGGTGTCCCTGAGAAAATTAATGAAAAAAATGGTTGATATTGTTAATAAACTTTCTGAGGTGATCAATGTACCCATTAACTATAATGAGGATATTCAGGCCTGTCACCGTGTTCCTACAAAGCGAAAATCTGGTGTTAAACCCATTATTATACAATTTTCAAATAGGCAAAAAAAGAAATGATGTTCTTGCTAATAGTAAAAGAAACAGGGAAAACTTGAAGTCTACAAGTTTTTCTGGTGGTGTTCCTGTATCAAATGTTTATGTAAATGAGCATCTTACTGCTAACACTCGAGAATTGTTGTTGTCCAAGGCGAAAAAAACTCGGGAGCATGGTTATACATTTATATGGGTTAAGGAAGGAAAAGTGTTCGTCAGGAAGAGTGATGGTGAAAAGCATTTCAAGTTGTTTGTGAGTCTGATATAAACAAGCTATTTGGATCTCTTACTGCAGATAAACAATAAGTCTCTCAAGCATGAATTTTTTTTCCTTATTTCATGTGTGCAGACAGACATATTAGTAGACTGAACATTTTTCATTTAAATATTCGCAGTATACGTAAACATTTTGATGAGCTGTGATTTACTTGCAATGTCTCAATAAAAAGTATGATGTTATAATTCTGAGTGAAGTGTGGATTGGGCTGGGTGAAGAGAACAGATACTATATGCCAGGTTACAACATGTTATTGCAGCATAGACAGGAATTATAGAGCGGGAGGTGTTCTTGTCTACTTGGACTCTGAGCTTCAGCTATTCTCACAGTCTTATCTCTCTAGCCACAGCTGATGTAATCAATGTCATACTGTCTGTTCCAGCTCTCAACAATGCTAGTTATAAAGTATCCTTATTTTGTGTTTTTACCGTTATTGTAAATTTACATTTGCTCAGTTTAAATATGACTTTGAAAATATTTTAAAAAACGTCAATAAATCCTACTTTAATAATAGGCGATATGAATGTCTGTACAATGAAAGAAATTGGATCGGGTCCAGAATATATTAATTTAATATCTTCCTATGGGTTTAAAAATTACATTAATGTGCCAACTAGGGTGTGTGGTGACTCCCAGTCATGTCTAGACCATGTTAATCCGTAATTCTAAGCCTTTTAAGTTTGAATGCCAAGTATTAAATACTGATATAACAGATCACTTCGGACTGGATGTTCTAATGGAATACTCAAAAGAGTTTCTCTTTAATCAAGAAAAAAATTTTTGTAAGATATTGGACAGCAAGAAGCTTAATTTACAATTGAAAAGAGCTGATTGGACGCCTGTTTATCAATGTCATGAAGTTAATATGAGTCTGTCTAAGTTTTATAATATTTATAATAATTGTTACAATGCTTCATGTGACTTAAAGAGGGATCACTAGTAGCAATAGGAGGAGGCGTCCATGGGTAACTGACAATTTGGTTTTCCCTAATAAATGAAAAAATTGTTTGTATAAATTATGTTGTAAAAATAAAACAAATTATGAATTAAGAATACAGTATAAACAGATGTCTAAAATAGTTAAGAAACAAATTAAAATGACAAAATTAAATTATTACTCTCAACTTATTATCAAAATAAGGGTAACACCAAACACTATTGGAAAGTTATTAAATCTATTTTAGGTAAGAATAGGAAAAACATTGATCAAGTCTATTGTGACGGCACAATTGTTGATGTAGGTAAAAATGAGGAATTTGTAGCAAATCAATTTAAATAAATATTTTGTGAATATTTCGAGTAAATTAAAAGAACAATTTTTCGGTTATGATTTATTTAATGAAGATCAAGCAGTAAAAGAGACAATATTAGAATATTTTAACATTTCAATTGATGACATATACAATGTCATAATTAAGATGAAAAGCAAAAATAGTTGTGGTATGGATGGCATCAGCATAGTCACTATTTAAAAATAACTTGCAGGGTATTTGTACCAATTTTATATAACATATTTTCTAAATCTATAGATCAAGGAGTATTCCCGGAACAATTAAAAATTGCTTGTGTTGTTCCTATTTTTAAGGGGGGTGACAGCAGGGAAATGTCCTCATATAGGCCTATCTCTTTGATTAATACCTTAGCAAAGATATTGAAAGCTTAATAAAAACTCAATTGTTAAATTATTTCATCAATAGCTCATTAATTTCACAAAATCAAATTTGGCTTCCTACCAAACAAAGGTACGGATATGGCAATTGAGAAACATATACAATATATCGCTGAATCTGTTGATAAAAGTAAATACACAATTGCAATTTATCTCGATTTTCAGAAGGCCTTCGACCTGGTGGATATTGACTTATTGTTAAGACAGTTAAAGTTATATGGGATAGGAGGTAGGGCCGGGGAATGGTTAACCTCATTTTGTAAAAATAGAAGTCAAGTTGTAAAGATAGGTAATCATGTTAGTAATGTTTTACAACTGAGATTTGGGGTGGCTCAGGGTGGTGTACTGGACCTTCTCATGTTCATCATTTATATAAATGAATTATTGAAACTAAAATTAAAATTCTAAAATTTTTGCTTATGCGGATGATACTGGTCTAGTTTGCTCTTCCTATAATAAAAAACATTTTGAAAAAAAACTAGTAAGTAGTAGACTTAAAAGTCTATATCAAACTGGTTAATAGAACATAAACTATTAGTAAATACTAACAAATCAAAATGTATTCTTTTTTTTCGATAGAACTAAAACTTGTAGCAATCTTCAGAATGAATATTTGAACTTTTTTGTCATAATCATCAATGTATATATGACTGTAAATGCATAAGAATAGAAATAGTCGAGAAAATAAAGTAGTATCTTGGGTTAATTATCGATAGAAATTTAAAATGGGATTGTTATGCATTGGATTTAATTACAAGGTTAAGTAAAATAAACTATGCCTTGTATCATATGAGGGAGTTTCTCAGACCGGAGCATCTTAAGCAACTTTTACTTTTCATGGTTTGAGGGAACAATGCGATATGGTATTATCCACTATGGAGGGTACATACAGTACTATCCTGAAAAATGTTATTATGATTCAACGATTTGCAATTAGAAATATTCATCATCTAAGAAAATTTGACAGGGTAACACATATTTTTGAAGAAGATAATATATTTACTTTCAATCAACTATATGCACTGTGCTGCTTATTGTATATTCATAAAAATCTGTACAGATATGAAATTTAATGAGTATTCTCGAAATACACGCCTGTCTTCTAAATTTATAATTAAAACTGAAAAACCTGAACAAGGAAATGGCTAGAAAACAGTTTATTTATGCAGGAATTAAAATATTTAATAATTTCATCATACAAGGCAGCGACGAGTTGTTGTTTGAAAGCAAACCAAAATTTAAGATGGAAAGCTAAACAATATATTCGCCAAATTATAATATAATGTAATGCTCCATGATGTGATTCCTGATTATGGCTTTCCAGTTGAACAGTTTTATACATTTAATTATATTTATTGAGTTCTGTTACTGATTTTTTTGGTTTAAAGTTTTATTATCCTGTTATTGAATTTAGAATTTTATTATTTGTTATCATTGTTGATATTTATTGCTGTTATGAATTTAGATGGTTTATTGTTAGTTATTGTGTGTTGTTCATTGTCATCATTATTGGTTGATCTTTATTGCTGTTATGAATTTAGATGTTTATTGATAGTTATTGTTTGTTTATCTTGTTGTTATTTATTTATTTTATTTATTTATTAATCAATAACTTATACATATGGGGTGTAGACTCATGAGAGAGCTTACATGTACTGGGAGTCACTTGGAATACCTTTTAGTCAGAAAATGTGTGTTTTGTTGTGTAATTTGTAATTGTAATAGTATTTATTGTATTTTGTTGGGGTGTAGTTTTGTTTTAAAATTTCTGTATTTGATAGTTTTAAATTGTTATTATGGATTGTTATTGTTATTGTTATCATTATTAGTTATAAAAGTAATTTCATTCTAGAGTAGACTTTTCCTATATTGGAGTATTGCACTGTATAGTAGCCATATAAAAAAAAAAAAATTGTATTAAAGATGCTTGTTTTTTCAGAATCCCGCACGTGCTGTGTCAGGCACATGGATCATGTATCAAATAACAAAACAGTTAATAAATAAACATATTTGAACTGTGAACTGTGAACACACACACACACACACACACACACACACACACACACACACACACACACACACACACACACACACACACACACACACACACACACAGTAGTATACATTTCAAATTATAGCTTTTGAACAACCTTTGAGGAAATGTAAATACCGAGTCAATTTTCTGTTACTTACCCTAAAAGAGAGTGTTGAACTGGGGTTGTTTTGAGCATCACATTGTTTATCACATCATAACAGTTATTTCACTTTCCTGTTCCACATTATAGTGCTACTACTAAGTGTATGAACTACCTATTATCTGCGATACAGACCGCTCTACAACCCAGTTAGTTCACCATTGCAGGCCCTAGGATGAACTGTCTGATATTGTTTTACTAGGGTATATCTCGTTATAACGTGTTTATACGCTTCTTCGTTTGGCAGTTAAATAAATAATGTTAAAAATACCGTTTTTCTGTTTCTATACTTCAGCTGCAACCTTGGTACTGATTTGTTTTAACCCAAGAAGCCCTGAACGAACTGTCATGAGTACGCAATGATTGGAAGGCTATTCGTCGCTAATTCGTAGCAAAATCGTCGAGTCGTTATCTATAACGTACACGTACTCCTACCGATGTAACCTCTGTGTTAAACGTTCAAGTGGCCTTTTGTAGTGATTATAATGTATTTTACAGTTATCGCCTATTGGATTCCAAGTACGCAGCGTCCATACTCTCAGTTAATGACGAGAGTCAAGGAAAATGTTCTATTAAAGTAAACAAGGCTGGATAAATTAAGCTTATTCATGTCTTGTCGGTCAGTCAGTAGAACAAGGAGCAGTATTTATGCATCGCTCTGCTTCTACAAACAAAGTCATCCGTCATCCCATCTCGGCGAGGTTGCGCCACAGCCCCGACATGACGCCGACTTTGGCATCCAAACCTTATCAGTAAGCTAATCATTGCACTAACATCTGATAGGGGTCGCCCGTGTCCATTGGAACACAGTCGACACGTGCCTCTTTGTCTTGTTAATTGATTTGGTTTAACGTAAATATACATTTTCTTAATAGATCGATAGAACAAAATTATAACTCCAGCATTTCTAACGTATCAAAAATTAAATTGCTTTCAACATGTAATTTTCCTTATGAAGGAAAGTTACGAGGATGTGCGATAATTATCTTCTCTCTGTCCTCATGGTGATTAATTTACTTCTAGGAAGACATGAGGTCCTGTTGCTGAAGACAGAGCTATTATTCTGTTGTACAGGAAAAGTGTAAGGGCGTACATTTGATTGTAAATAAATATATTTATTTCTATTTATAATTTCGATGAATTGTTGTTATTGTCTGGGAATTTAACAGATATATTTACAGAATAATCATGAATAAATTCAGTTTTATTAGTACTGTCTACGAAGGAAAAAATTAGAGATCTTTATCCTGACATTTTTTTAATTTTCTGTTTCAAAATGTTTGAAAGAAGTAGTGGTTTGAAACACGCTCTAAATGCATCGCAACAGTTTTTGAGTTAGATCTAGCACAATATAGAATAATTCCTTTGATGGGAGCACGTTTTCTGAAGAGTCTATTCTTAGTGAAGGTTTTGCCTACTCGCTTATTCTATTTGTTACAGTCCTTGTACACGTGTATAACATGTGAAGGAGACCATAATAATACAAAAAAATATTCAAACTGTGTTCGTAATTGTTGGCTGGCCTTAAGTAATGCCTTTCCTGCAAATTTGCTTTTCCCGTCTCTCCATACGACATTCTGCTCAAACAAGGGAACACAATAGATTTTAACTAGTTTAGTAACAGAAACTACAAGGAGAGAGCACTTTTTTTATTTTTAGAGCATAAAGTGTTCCTGCAAAAATAAAAGGAATGACTTAAAATGTTCAGATTTCAAAAACAATATTCTCACAATTACAATGTTTAAAATGAGACTAAATATTTCTATCTACGAGTAATGTCTCTTTTCACCAATACGACGTAAAATGTAAAAATACAAATTTGTTTTGTTTTAGCTGTATGTTTATTAAATTTCTCGTATTATTCCGTATAGATGCTTGAATGGTAATGTACCACAAAGCACTAATGAGCACGGATATACTTTAAAAACTAATTACACATCCACTAGCAAAGTTCCACATGTTGCGCCGGTGGCAATATTAGGACTTTAAAATATGCATTACGGGTTTGAAACTGGTATAAAATCATAAATAATCATTGGAATAGTATGACATTTGGTAACACCTAGAGGGTTCACTGCTGGCTGAACCAGTTCATTACAGTTGAACCGGCTACTATGTGTACAGCAAAAGCTGATGCGTAAACGCCATGGTTGTCCTGTAGCGGCACATAACTCTAATGTTGAGATACTGGGATAAAATGATTGATCTATAGGTTTAGTTTATTGCGGAGATGACTGCTAAAGATGGTGGAGGTCCCTTAGTGTTAAAGGCTGTTGCTAGCGTAAACATGAGGGAATGTTGCTTTGACTGGGAGATGCTAGTACAGAGCTACATTCCCTTCTTTCAAGGTGAGATGATTAGATGCCTGCTATCACACCTCAAAATCGCAGCAAGGAAAGAACCAAAGTAGGAGATCGTATTTCGAAAAGTCTTCATAGCGTATTATAACCATTATATGATTTATATATTTTAATAGGCTTCTCTTAGATTTTAAAAACATATAGCCAAAAACAGCATTAGCATTTGGTTTTGTTCGGTTATAAAATACAAATTGTGTTTTAAACTATTTGTATTGTATTTTGTAAATTGTATTTTTTTATCGTATTTTTCCTGTTATTCATGTATAATAATGTAAAATACTCTAAAAAACAGCTATTGGAAAAAGGATTCTAAAAATATTGCTGGCAGAAAAATTGGTTGAGCGTTGAATTAGACGAAATTAGTTTGTTATTGACGATGGAAGTTTTGACAGGATAACAGGAAAAACAATGCAGTGACAACGCCTGGAATAAGACTCCAAACAGCTTCTGGGTATGTTTGACCCTTTTCTTTTCCTTCTTTTCTTCTTTCTGTTCTTTATTTTTGTATGTAATAATACCTCCCCGACCTGACGAAGAGGGTAGATTCTAATCCTCGAAACGTTGTGTTACACGGTTTGAGACATGTAAGGATGGCAAATGTCCTTTTATCCTGTAGAAGTTAATGTCCCAATCATTTATAGAGAACACTAAGAAGCAGAAGGAGTGTAGATTGTGTGCAACTGATGTCCAACGTCACCGTGCAAGCAGCGACGAAAAAGGAACAATCAGGGCTTTAACAGGGGGTTTCAAACAAACCACGACAGTTATGAGGCAGAATATTGTGCAGCAGCAGATATGGCTGACAGTAAAAAAATATGTTATTTATGTTTATAGACCATCTTGTGTAATTTATTCCAAGAATCGACTTATATGAGAAGAAATGTTAGTAATGTTTTAGAATTTTGTCGAAAAGCCTATTTTTCTATAGTTCTTCGAACTACAACGATTCTTCTAGCTCGCTAATCTCTTATCGCTTAACTAGTTCTAAAAACTCTCGTTCAATTAATGCATCTCTTCAATAAGGCTACGAGGAAAGAAGTCTGATAGATGCACGTACGGAACTCGGGCGTCAAACTTTCGAGAACAGAGGAAGAACTTTGATGAGGGGCATTCATTTGAATTAGCCACAAATTAGATAATTGCACCACTTGGAGCGAGCAGGGTGGATGACCGCAACGAACCTTATCTCTGGTGGGAAGCGCAGGCTAACGGTTATTGTGCTGTACTGGGCATTGAGTGTACACTTGCGGGAATACTGGGGCCTTGGGCCCAACCACGTCGCGGCGGACGTGACGTTCTGGAATTGTCTGGGCTTTACCGTTCTCACCAACTGTATACTATGATACATTAAGTTGATAGAATTAATCTCCAATAAAGAAGTAGTTTTTTTCCAACTGGTTAGGTTGGATCAGTGACGAACATGCCTCGTATGATTAGAAAGTACCCTATATGGTTAAAGTAACCCATTTTTGAAAAACTAACAGAAATTCATGTTTACAGTTTGTGATGTCAAATTTTTATAATTTATTTGTCACAATTGTCTTTATTTTAAAAGACCTTCCACGTAATTCTTAAAAGACTCCTCTAAGGTATCATGTTATATATTTTACGAATAATTTACTGTATATCATAAAACTATGCCGTATATAATAACACTATGTATAACCTTGGTGGTACACAAAATAACGAGTTGTATTAGTTAGTTTTAATTAAAACTTTTTTTATTTCGGCTATTTACTTGTATATTACATTATTTAAAATACTCCTGCAGTCTAAATACTCTAGAAATAAAAAGAAAACTGTTTGATATTTGTTTGATTAACTGTTACTATTTTCTAATTGATATATTAAGGAATTTTATTAAGTTATTTGACACCTGCCTGTGATATACAGATTAAGATTTTGAAATAAATGTTGCTGAGGTTGATGGATTTTAACACACTTGTGTTGTGCTAATGATTACCCCTTTCCTCCAATTATTTACATTTACATTTTGTAAATACCCATGTAGGAGTATTGCATAAGATTACAAATAGCCAAAATATACAATTTTTAATATATTTGTAGCTATGCAATTAAAATTTGCTAAATACTAACTATTTATATATAAATATAAAATGCTACGCTATAATTGAACTAATCTTACCGTTGAAGTATTTATTAATTATACAGTATTTAGTAATCTAAAGTTACTAAAAACTGTTAGAAAATAATCCTACCCGCTCTTTAATATCCACAAGCTACTCAGGACCCTACAATCCGTTTACTGCCCTGTTGTCACACAATATTTCTTTATTTTTAAACACCTATATTTTAATTTTTTATAAAAATTCAAGTTGATTATTTGTATAAATTGCTAACGGTTTTCGAAGTTTAAAATTTTATAACAATTATTTGTTTTGATTAAAAAGAAGAAGAAGGCGTTAGCGACTACAGAAGCGCTGTATCCCACTACTTAACTTGTTCATTGGGGAAATAAGTGACATATTCTCGGGTCATCTTCATTCTTGACCTTGTTCTTGGACTTTCTTTGGGCCAACAGCAATTTCACCAGTTACCCGTGGTATTCCCCCAATAAACAAACCGGTCCTCACAGTCGTGCCTTGTAGACTTGATGGTTGGATCCTGGATCCTGTTCCTTTGGAATTGCACGTTTGGAAGAACTACTCACCGGTCTAATGGTAGGAGGGAAGGGAGAGGTAAATGCTGCAATCTTAAGATTGTGGGAATCCTCATGCAATTTCCTAATATAGCTCTTAATTTAAAGATAAATGCTCTCTGTTGACGAATGCGCTTTTGTACTATTAGACTAACGTATTGTTAAAATTAAATTAAATTGAATTTTTAAGTAGCATAATCTTTATTATAATGTTAACCCGCATCAGCCCAGATAATAGAGTGAGAAATGAACACTCTTTAACGAGGACTGAACATATCCCTGTGTCCATATGGCTACACTAGGATGTTACGGGTTACGTAAACAGAATCTGTATGAGATAAAATAAATCAATTTTCCCCATTCTCATCAAAGTTCCTCAATATCATCAATCAATATATAGTATAAATTAAAGTCGCTTTTTGTTTTGGTCTATTTGTGCATCTAAACTACTCAAGGATTTTGATACGGTTTTCACTATCGGCTTCGTTAAGAACTAGGGCAGGGTCCTAGGTATGATACATCAATACTTTAAGCATAGAAAGTAGAGAAAAGTGTGTAAATGCAAATATACAAATATTTCAAAGATATATAAATATCACAATGGCACTTGAATAATCTTAGACAGAAAGTAAATTAAAAGAGCCGAATTAATCGAAGTTGGATTTTGTTGGTATACATTTTCTTGATCGAGGCACAAGTCAAACTCAACTATGGCACTTAACATAGTACCTTAGATAGAACATTAATCTAAACAAACGAAAGACGACACTTTTTTTACTAAATTAGGTTTTTAAGACATATGTATATATTTATTCATACAAGAAAACCTAAATAATAGAAACAGTCAAAGTGTTATTTACGTTTTGAATCTCTCAACCATGGATACTGAAATAATATGAACCCCATTCGTCTTATTATGATTATAAAAAACTGTAGGGCTCCATCATATTACATTATAAATGCATTTACTAAAAATGCTATGGCCTTCGATTTTGCAAATTGCGTGTGAAGCCGCGGGTAACTACTAGTATAGTACAAGGAAAGAAAAAGGGAGTGGGTTACAGAATACTTCTCAAACACTTAAAGATGTTTCATTACAGAACACATTTATATTTTATTTCACCACGTCAAATTGGAGCCAGATTCGAATTAGCTAACGTGGAAAAATATCACCAAACATTAACATCAGAGTTCTAAGTAGAGATGGCGAGACATATTAACTAAATATGAGCGATTAGTGTAACATGAAAGGTCAAAGATCCTAAGTAAAAAGCCATTTATCTAAGCATCTTTTCCTCGTCAATGGTGGAGAAGAGGAGTATTATCTGAATTGAAGGTCAACCCTTCCCAGCTAGCCTTATGGTTGGTCTGCGAGAAATTACAGTCGTCTTGTCTAATACCTATAACAAAGAATCAAACTTTTTCGTTCCTAGTTTCTCGTCACTAATTTTATTTCAGGGTGGTAATACAGTTTAAGGCACGCTTAATATTGCTTAGGAGGCAGTATAATTACAGCATAAATTAAATCAAAAAATAAATATCCAGTTTTTAGTAAATAAAGCCTATTAGAAATCACATTTTTTTAATGTCCACATATTGTTGAAATGGACACAAGAATGTTTATTCGCGCAAGGGAAACAATCTTCTTAAGTGTTATTATGATAGTAATTTTGTTCACCTTAGTTATGTTAGGTTATTTATTTATAAGAAGTTGTAACGTCATAATTTTTTAGTAGGTCTAATCCAACTTTTCTACGGATGCGTTATACGTATTTTCGGTAAATATCTTACACAGAATATTGGCTAAATATAATTCTGAACAAAATGTGTTTTAGGCCAAAATATTATTGTTGTTTAGCTGCCTTAAAAACACGTGATAATAATAAATTATGTTAGTGTTTCTTCTTAAAGACCGAGAGTGAAATCTAATATGTTTGTGGAAAGTTAAGATTGGCGGAATCAATACCCTGATGGAGGGTGAACTTGAAGAACTTACATGTAACATCGAATTCTAAAATTAAACCAAAATTAATGTAAAAGGGAAATACTGGTAAAAGTATAAAGTTCTAAGAAAGAGGATTGATCCAGGAACTAGGGTACGTACATTTTACTTAAAATGCAAGAAAATATTAGTGGTGTGTGATAGCATTGGGAACTGTAATGAGATGTCATCAGATTAAATAGACTTTACCGCAAGATGTTACAATAAAATTAAGACAACTGGTCAATTCCTTTAGCTGCATGCAACAAGATGGCGACTAACATAATCAATCATCCCTCAAGATAGTGCCTTTCATGTAACACAATATAATCTATAGTGTTTGATCACAAATCCCTGAAACAGCTATCAAATATTATAAATCATTTATATATTTGATAGCTTATTTCAATAGATTTCTATTGAAAAAAAGCAGCTAGCGGAATTTTACCACTTAACTTGCCACAAACGAGCTACGAAGAAAGCTAGACTAAATGTCATGTAATTTAATACAGATATACAGCAATGCATATATCTTCTTAAGATGACCGTTGGTACTGCAGTGGACGTAGCGTAAGCAGTATCTTAAGTCAGCGCCAAACAAGAATGGAACAGGAAAGTTGAGCACTATTTTATTACCTCATATACTCGTACGTGTATTGTATAAGTCTGGTTTCAAGCAAAGGGCACTGATAGTAAAACAAAGATTAGCATCTTGGCTGGTTTCTACAAGTGGAAACCTAATGATAAAGTAACTGGTTACATAGGCAATTTACAGATATGAGGACCTGTCTGTACTCAGCCATTCATAAATCAGACTACAGAGATACTGGGGAAACACGATGTTTCATAAGAGGAAGCGCGGACAATGAGATTGGATTTTCAAACATTTTACACCTTTTTTTACTGATTACAGTAGAAGGCGCCCATCAGGACATTAATATTGTTCAGTTCCGCCACCGACTTACGTGCACCTCCTTTATTAAGGGAGTGCCCTTTTGCGCCAATGGCATTAACTGATTTCACTGAACGTTTTAAAGCAAAAATGGTCAAACCCCTTCTCCAAATGTGAAATGAATTCCCGGGAATCGAACCCATGAGCTCTTGGTTACAAAGCTTTATTTTTACGTTATGGTGAAGTTTAAATATGCATGATGACGATTTATTTAGACTTATACGCTGCCTGGAAAGTCGTGATCCTGAAGGATTATGAGTCCTTTATCAATACACACGCGCACACACTAACACAGCTGGTCCCCTCACCGCGACTACTTGGCCGCCTTAAGCAGTGCTCTAACCGAGAGCACGTTGTACAACATATATATTTTTGTAATCATGTATTGACATAATTTTATAAAATTTGCCATCTCTCTGTATATAATACATTATCTAAATGTGCCATTATAAAATGGTTGAATGATGATTGTATCATAATCGTATACAATTAATTACAGCACT
The DNA here is from genome assembly GCF_021130785.1 of Homalodisca vitripennis. Taxonomy (NCBI): domain Eukaryota; kingdom Metazoa; phylum Arthropoda; class Insecta; order Hemiptera; family Cicadellidae; genus Homalodisca; species Homalodisca vitripennis. Next base: position 31,715 of record NW_025780239.1, on the reverse strand, counting down.
TCAGTATATTGAATTTGTAAAAAATATCTTTATTTTTGCATTAATAGTGAATATGTCATTCTCAGAAGAACAACAATGACGTCACATGTGATATAGTTCTGTAACCTGACTAATTGGAAGGAAGATGTATGGGAGATCTGAGTCAACGATGTTTTATTACGGCACTCTCCGAGTGCCGTTACTAAAACATGGACGCGTTAGAGTAGCCTGGTATGTCCGGACATCAATCGAACTTCTGCCAATGTACGGATTGATACTGTCTTGTTAAACTGTGGATTGTTTTACATTGCCAACAATACAAACTGAAACAAAAGGAACAATACTAACAATAATTGGACTTTGTCTGTTGGGTGCCTAGCTACGGTATCACTCGCAGTGCAAAGTATTAGTGTTATTTTATCAGCTGATGTATGAAACAGTTTTTGATTATTTTATCAAATTTTTAAATCTACACAACATTCCTTTCGGTTGCAGGGGGTTCTACGGTAGCTCATTTGGAGGATGAAACTAAAATGATTACTAACGCCTGGGGGAAGGGGGATTTTGTGTATATTGACTATAGCTTATGAATGGGATTTCATAAAACTACGACAAAATATAAGGGAATAAATTAATTAAGACTTAAAATGCATTTATGAACAACTACTAAGACGGTTGCTAATACAGCTGGTTCAAGTGGGGTTGACATCTCACCGTTTAACCGTTATGACAAATCAATGCATAACATTTTCATCGTTAAAACATTGTATTTTCTTTGTGTTTTACTACAACATGTTTTGTAAACCGTGTAATTAAAATAACTCTTGTAAAAATACTCAATTTGCAATGCATTTTCTTTAAAATTACGTGTCACATGGACGTATTTTAACAAACTTTCCTAATACTAGAAAATAAACATTTTAATAAAGCTCAAATGCCCGTCCGTAACTCAACTACTAATTACTATTACTGCGCCTTAACTAAACGTCTTTGAAAAAGAAACGTCTTTTATATCTTAGCCCGTACATACTAATACATATAGTAATAGTTTGTAGCATTAATACTAGAAATGTATGTTACTTTAACAATGGAAAATTGTGAAACACTAGCATAAAATTATGTTAAACGTAGATAAATTTAAAAGACGTCATTTTTTCAAAGACGTTCAAAATGGGGGTACGACATATTTTACCACTTCATAATTACTATTTCGAGCTACGGGCATTAGAACCAAAATATTTATTTTTAGGGGAAGAGAAATTGTATAGAATATGTTCATATGACATGTAACCTTAAAGGAAATTAATTGCAAACAATGTATGCATTTGCCTATAATAAACCTATTAGGCCTGGAGGGAAATCCTATCTACCTCCGGTGTAAGGAAGAAATCCTTATTATGTTCAAGGACCATTCCAAAACGATCATTTCTAAGATTTTGCGTTATAGAAGCCTTGTTGTTTTTTGAACTGCAGTCTGGAAAAGAATGAATCAATGAGGCATGTCAGTGTTCATTTATTTCTCTGTTTTTCCATAAGCTACTTTTAATATCCCATATCACAATGTCAATGAAGCCTACCAATGTGGAGTATATATATCATAGGTTTGTTCATTAAGGTTGTTTTTATAATAGTATTTACAAAATAATATTTACAATTTATTTATTAGATGTTTTAATTTCGGCACTGACAAAATCTGGAATAAAATTTAGATACTAACTTTTTATTGTATATTATAAAGCACTGTATACTTAATATTTAATAAAATTTTAATGTAAACAGATGTTTCAGCCAATTTTTCAAACTTTAGCTGAAAATGTCAATAGTTGTTTAGTTTCAGTTAACGTTCGATTATTAAATATTAATACTACATATTTTCTGATTTCTCTAAAATATACCTGGTACTTTGTTTCTAATTTCTCTCTAGATATGAACCTTCCTCAGGTTTCAATGCATAGTTTACAATATATTAATTTCACATACATATATTAATTTTTATTTATAAAGCTAGCAGTTACTAGCGACTTCGCCCGAAATTTCGTAGGCTTTGTACGTGTATCAGAATTTCTGGGTCGAGTGAATTATATTTTGAACGCCAATAGTGAGTTTGCATTGTTGCCACGATCAAGAAAATCTTTAAAAAAATGTATATTTATGGTAATTGTAATTTACTTTGGCCTTTACATTTTTGTCCCGTTGTATTTTTCCTTGGTTTCCGATCAAACAAATATATACATACACGAGACCGAGAGGCCTAAATATATACATACACGACATACACGAGACCGAGAGGCCTACTTTTGTAAAAAAAAAAAAAAAAAAAAAAAAAAAAAACAACTTATTATTATCAACTTATTACTAAAGCACTGCATACTTAACATTTGTTAACATGTATAAATAGTTAAAATTAATGTTTATTAAGTCTTATCTGGATATTTTCTTATTCTATGCTAAACAGCGGTTACAGAAAAAATAAGTGATGTAATGCAACTTTGGAGACCAAGGTGGGATTTTTCGCAACTTTAGCACCAATGTAGCGTAGCCCGGAGGGGTTTTTGTAATAAGAATAGGCTTATATGTTAACCAGGGACCAAGATTCAGTACAATTGGTTAAGTAAGTTTAAGCATTAAAACGTAACAAACAAACTCACTATCGCATGTATAAAATTAGTTAGATGTAAGTCTCTATTTCGGTCCAAACGGGTCTGCTTCCAGCTCTTCCAATCTTCTTTCGGTCCAAAATATTTTCAGTACCATAGCTTAGTTTATCATATTGTTTAAATAAATAAAATATATGTAAAAACGTAAGGCTAAAAACCCTACTTCAGGCCGTTTAAATTCACTTCTAGCCTAATATATTTCAGATTTTCCTTATTGTCCTGATCAAAAAGATATATTAATATGTAGGTCTCAGAAACATACTTCGGTCAATAAGGGTCTAATTCCGGCTCTTGCATTTTTTTTAGTATAAGATATTTCCAGAGTCATAGTGTATTTTGCATTATTTCTCGATAAATAAAGTACACATACATACTTAGAACTGAGAAACCTACTACGGCATAAATATTTACTCCCGATATAAGGTGGATATTCCTACTAAGTTTATGCAATATTTCAAACTAATCATATATGGTTTTTGCGTTATAGAAGTACGATGCTGCTTTTCTGACCTAAAGTTTTTGGACAGAATGACATGTTGAGGCATGTATGATAGTGTTCTTTCCACTGTTTTTAAGCCATGTAAAATATCAGATACAATGTCAAGGAACCCAACCAGTTTTAATCACCTTGTGTGGAAAGATTCTTTATAGCATTGTTTTAATAATACTAAAAAATACTTTAAAGTAAGTAATTCTAATGCATTAGATAGTTTTTATTCTTCATTACTGCAATCTGGAATGAAAGTTACAGGGTAAATTTGTCTCTTTATCTGCATTCAACTACTGATGTACTTAATATTTTACAAAATCAAAACGTTTCAGCCTCTTTGGAAAACTTTATCTGAAACATCAAAGGTTTAACAGAGTCAATAGCTGTTTAATGTCCAACTGCAATAGCAAAATCCAACTGACCTATCCTCTTTGTAATCAGAGTTTTACATGTGTGATCTGAGCTGGGAATTGGGCAAAACTGGAGTATTAGATATTTTTAATAAAGCTTCGTACAGGGGTAACTAATATTTTTGTTTTTTCCCACCTCTACAGGAAATAATGCATCAATAAACACATAACTGAAAAGATCGTAGTTTTAAACAGTCCAAATCTGCGTACTGTTGATTTTGGGCTATTGATCGGAATGACAACCTATACACATTTAGTTTAAACCGGATAACGATTTTAAATCATTCTAATTTATTTTAGAGGATTGTTTTATCCCATTATTCCCCCTATGCACCTTTGCTAAAGAATGGGTGTTTCCCATACTAGCTCTTGAATGTATACCCTGTTATACTTGTAATGTACGACGTATTCGTCCCAGGCGCAACCATCTATGACGGCAGCAGAGCACAAAAGAATAAATGATTAATCTAAAATACAGAAGAATGCAATCATGTAAACCAAGTAAGAGACCTGTACCGTAGGTCTCGTATTCGTGAACAGTATTGATAACAATAAGCTCGACCCAAAGACACGAGCTCGGCCATCACTGGTAGCTGATTTTGGTATTTCAATTATGGCTTAGCACCCTGAGGATAGAAGTACAAATACCGGTTTAGTTACAACACCTGAGAAAATAAACTCTAGTATAAAAATATAAAACTCTCGGAACAAAACGGGGTACGGAAAAAAACTTGTGCAGCCACTAACACTGACTGTGTTGTAAACCCCTGCCCCTGACACACAATTTCTTACTTTTAAGTGATATTAACCCCCCCCCCCCCCCCACCAGCACCACTTTATATAAATAAAACTAAACAATATTTTATGACAAAACAATAAAAACTTATGTCACAATACTCTAACCATGATAAAAAAATTTTTATTAGTAATCCAGATATACAATATAGCATAGTAAACGAACTGATCAGACTTGACAGTTTTGCATGAAGCTTCAGTTCAATATAGGCAACACCGAGTTCGATGATGTTGCATGTCATTTTATAGGATTTGGCTAGGTGTTTGCGAATAGTTTTACACTGCTCTTACGGTGGGAACGAAGAAATAGCACAAAAATAAATTTTTAAACAAAAACTTAGTCCAAACAAATGTGATTTTAACAGGTAACATTTATTTATGTAGCAAAAATAATAGAGAAGAAAGCCAATGTTGATGATCGGTGACAAGATTTCAGAGCACTCTTACGTTGTAGTACCCTACCTAACTTTTTTATTTAAACATTCTGTTATGAAACGTTACTTTATGAACAAAAATTTTAAAGAGTCATGTCCATATGGCAAGATTTCTTGAGATAGATTTCGTCTGTCATAATTAAAATTTTCAAGATATATTTAATTTCTACACAAACAAGAATTAGTTTTACAACAGTGCATTTGGCTGAGCGTCATTGAAACCTATCATCCAGTAAGTTGATACAATTCTCTTTAGTCTTCTGAGGAAATGTACTAATTTTTTGTATGATTGTCTGCCTATCTATCTGTCCGCAAGACATCTCAAGAATGTAATGAGCTATATACATGAACTTTCGCATGCTACCTCAGCGAAGCCTGTTACGCGACACGTAATGTGTCGAATTCATACCCTGTATGAATATGGATTATTCGAGACCCTGTCCACCAGTCCACCTATATAATCTTCGCAATCACAATAGTAACAAAACGTCTTTCGAGTACAACTTTATAAGTATGATATCTCATTTATGTACTTTTTGCAATTATGACAATTATTATTCCTAGTCAAATGCTAAATATTTACAGGCTACCACACATAGTTTTATATTATGTTGATGCTGCAATATTTTTACTTCGAAGCTGAAAAATAACTTATAGTAAATTTGATATTTACAATTGAACAATTATGACTGACCTGTCCAGACCGTCGGGGATATTGATGGGGACGATACGCCGACCTCTCCACCGCAACCAGGGATCCACCACCCTACGAACTGCCGCCCTCCTGCCGGCCTTGAACCTCTGTTTGAGCTGCTGCACCGCGTCCTGGATATGGCGCGTCCTCTGGAGGTCCTGACCATCCATTTCGTCGTGCACCGGTGGCAGAGGGCGCAGCCTCAAGGAGACCAACAGTACGGAACACATAGTCCATCACACGGCACTATGGCACGCTAGCTACTCGATGGTGTCGGCGATACACATTACACATCCCGGTCTGTACTGCATTCGGAAACACAAACATTTCGTTTATACTTGTACCAGTAAAATATAGGCTTTACTGGTAAAGTATGATACGGTAGATTTCATTATATCACTCAATTTCTTCAACTTTTTCCCATGTCCACTAAATACCCCTCCTCCATAATTTCAAAAAATTGCAATAAAACAAATTGTAATGGATAAAACTGATTTAAATCGCACGACTCCGCCCAACTAAGTAAGTTGCAGCACAAAGAAAGACACATCTCACTTCTCTATGGTTGCAGTTAATGCAACTCTTCCACTCTGTCCCCCAGAGGTATATTAGTGGAGAATTATATGTTTAGTTTACATGGAAAAAAGTTTAGAACGCAAAAGTGACACAATGGTATGTGCAATGTAATGGATTTTTTAAATATTGTACTTATTAATTCAAACAACGCCCCATCACAAGAACAATAATTGCAATAAAATATCGAAACCTATTTAAAGAAAACATTCTAATCATCCGCGAGTTTTCATAATCTACTTAAAAGAATTTGTTTAATGTTTCATAAATCCTCTATGGTTTCAACATTGAAATTTTATATATTATATCATAAGTTAGAGCGTTATTATAGGCGACATAAAAATGTATAAGAAAAAATCGTTTACATTGTTTTTAGTTAACCTCCTCACAAATCTTTTATATTGTACATATAGTGCAATGTTATACTATAAATGCACAAAGTGGAATGATCTGAATTTTATATTCAAATATTGTATTTTTATAAACACACTAAATTTTAATTCTAGACGAGTCTACACAATCTATCAATTAACATTAAGGTAACAATTAAACGACAATCTTTGCGCATGGTTATGTATTGCTAGTTTGCGTGGATACAGATATTAATATATTATGTTTTATTATTTTTAAATAGTTGTTTAGATCTTTATAAACTGTTTACCCTAACATAATGTATTTTATCAGTGAAATTATTAACTGAATCTTTAGATAAATCACTGACCCAGCAATATATCACAAATTAACCCTGAATCGCAATGATTCAAAATAACCACAACACATTAATGCAATTATCACCTTCAGATATTAAAAGCGAAACAATCACAACACCGCTGAAGACACGAGCCACCCACCACAACAATCCTCAACAGAACACACCACCGCAACACTGATAGCACCACAACAAGACCCGAGATAGAGATATCGAGTGAACGACACTAGCGCTAGGCTGCGGGTAGCTGGGTGGCGGGCGGCGGTACTACTTCCTCCAGCTGATTACCTCTTTGTGAGTTTGTGATAAAAGTTTCATTATTGCACAGGCTCGCTTCCTGCCCTGTTTTCTAATTTTAAACGGAATACCATGTAACTACTCGTATTATAGTTAGACAATTATTATATAGTAGTTAACAACATATATTACAGTTGACAGTTATTGTACAGTAGTTTACTTCATATATTTTATTTATACAGATTGTACAAACACTTTAAGAGAGGCAGCTGCCTTAAGACAGACAAACACTTATATCAGTCTCACTCAGTATAGTGAAGTAACAGTTAATGTTTTATAAATAAATAGATTGTCAACATTTTACAAATTATTCTGTTATAATAACAATGTATAAAGTTAATGAAACATTATCTATTGAAAGCCGTTCAATGATAATTTGCACTTCGACTTCTAGACATATTATATGTCAAAGTTGGTTTTACAGTGATTATTAATAGAGTGAAGAAGATTGTCTAATAGAGATTTAAAAAAATGGAATTGCTTTAAAATTTTATAAAATGCGGAAAATCCAAACTATTCCATAATCCCTAAGCGCAATCCCTTTAGCAATTAACATGACCTATTGAATTAAGCATTACATTGTTTTTCGGGTTAATATTTTTTTAGTAAAGATAAACCGTATAAACACACTAAATTTGATGCATATATCTATGTTTTTTGATAAATGCAAATTTCACTCATTAAAGAACATTTTTTAACTTGCATAGTAAAAATATAACTTAACTAATCGGAAGAATTCAGATTCAAACAGTTTAAAGAAACGTTTAAAATAAACATTTTAACGTAGATTCTCGTTTTCGTGGTTCCTGCAAGAGTTCTAAACGATTTAACAGCAGGTTTAAAAGGCATTAAAGGCCCCGTAACTGTAGACCGGGATCCCGGGACAGACATTTATGTCTTTAGGCGCTTCTTCCCAACCATTTTATTAAAAGTAACCTCCATTTTCTTCTCAGTTCTTAGTCGGGATCTGTGCTTCGTAGTTGAAGCGTCCCTTAGAAGGTAATAGTTTAGCAAAAGACAAGGAGTGGACGACGATGACTCATACTCATCGCCGGTTCTTGCGGTCGTGAAGATGATATGAAAAGACCATTATCGTAATGACTATCAGGACTCTCTTCCTCAGAATTATCTTCTTCTAATGTTATCGTCGTTTACTACAGTTGTATCTATATGGCAATATTTCATTAATTCAACAACAAGCCCTGATAATGTCTATTTGTAAAACACTAATGACCTTCCCCGGCGTGTCTCCCTTAAGAATTACATCACACTTATAATCGTCTTCATATTTGTTTTTGTTTGTGCTATTCACTAACCTTCCGTTTTATTCTTATTGAAATAACTTAGGTTTTAATGACAAACACGCAATTATTAGTTTTTGGGAGAATCGCCCCATCTTTTTCCCTTAACGATCGATGCAAAATGGAAACACGTGTATCGGTGACTCACCGCAAAGCACCTGTGTCTGCGATGATTTGTTTACTATTATCTCCCGGGGTCACGGCTCACGCACACGCGTTTAAATCCCCCAACTCGCCACGAGGAGCCGCTATACGTCATTTCCGGCAAGACCGGAACTACGCTCGTGGCGCACTCTAGGAACGGCTTTGTCTGTAACTGAGGTTGACTAATACAAATCATCTAAGGTCTAGGAATCAATGGAGGTCGTTTACACCAAGCGAGAAGATTTGAACAGCAAACAGAACTGTGTGGGGTACGAATCGAAAATTCTACAGATAGTTCTACAACGCTTATTATTATATTACTATGATTGTATTATTATACGCGAAGAACATTAAGAGCACAACAGACCTATAAAATTATGCAGTGCAAAATCGACCTGTTATCGTAAAGGTTTCGTAATATATTATTATAGAATAGACAACCGTTTATATTGTAATATCGTTTGATTATATCTACATCAACTCCTATACTTGAACTAGGTCGAGTAACTTGGAATGATTAAAAAGTTTGGGTAAACCAATGTATCTATGTAAACATATATTACATAGTAAGGAATAAATAAAATGGCCAAACAAACTCAAATCAATCAAATGTCATCAACCTCTCCTTACGAGTAGTTATATCTATGTTAAAATCAACTAAATGGCTTGTATCGTAATAAATGTCTTTGTTTGGTCATAAACCTATTTTTAACTCATTAGAAGTTTCATGTTGCAACACGCATGATCATTAGACTTCTCAGAAGCGACTTCGTTATAAGAAGTTTTGTAAAGTATGGTAATGGATAATTTCAACCTAAAATTTATGAAATTAGTTATCCCTCCACTGCACTCTCAAATTACGAGTAATAAAAATTTCATAATATTAGTTAAAAGCTTCTGATTTCCTACTTGACTATGACATTTAATTTTAAATTTAGATCTCTCTCTCTCTCTCTCTCTCTCTATATATATATATATATATATATATATATATATATATATATATATATATATATATATATATATATATATATATATATATATATATATATAATGTGTGTGTGTTTGTTTTATATAATTTATGTTAACAATTGAATGAAACGTAAAATAATTAATAATATATATTATCATTTTCCATTTAAAATGGTGACATTTAAAAGTTTAGTATTTCAACAACAAACTATGAAAGCCTACGTAAAAATGCAAGAATAATTATTTATTACAAATTTAATTAAAAAAACAAACAATACCAAATTTGCATACAACATAGCTATGCTAGGAAGGGTTGATTCAATAGAATTTTGAGTTTAACTCTAGTTCACCTTCATTTTATTGTAGCGTTTGGTATCTGACGCTGTATCAGACTTGACTCCTGGAATCTGGGGTCATGTTCGTCCAAAGAGATCCAAAGAAAGTCGACAACGAAGAAGGTCAAAACGAAACATTAACTTAGGTGTCTCTGATGTCGAAACCACATAAACGGAGCTAAACTCAAAATTCAATACCAAATTTGTTAATATGTGTTAAAGAAAAATACAGTAATTACATCAATTTTACTTCGTGAGTATTTCTGCTGTCTTACACGTAGAAAGTATATTTTTAGGCCCAAGTCCTAATTGTTTGTTATTTATTGGTCATTGCACCATTAACTACTGTTTTGTAGTTAATTATCTAAAATTATCAATAATTGCATTAACAATAGTATGAAAGATTGTTTTGCTAAAGGCTACGGCGTGTTGTATTTTTCACTTAATTTTGATTGGCTTCCAATGGTACTATTTATTTCATTACAGTAGTAATTATTTAAAAGGTGGCTACTTACAACAATGAATATTACGCTGATATTCTTTTAGCATACGACGCAGCTTTAGAAAACAGTGCTGCCAAAGATGATTTACTAATCGCAAGACTTTTGATGTTTATCTCCGTTTAAGAGAGACATTTTCGATAGTAATCACTATTAAAGAAAGACCCGTTGAACTAAACTATGAATAGAAGTAGATATTTTTCAAATGGTTGAGGGAAGTCCAGGGACCAGCGTATGAAATATTGCAAATGGACTGAATGTAAACCGAAATGCAGCGCAGTGTAGGATTCTCTCCATTGGCCTATATCCATTTCACCTGACTAAACTCCTGACTAAAAGTTACTATCACAAGACTACCCTCCAAGGATTGAATATTGTAATTGGCGATTTACAAGTCATATTTAGAATCTAAATCGTTTTAAAGACAGTGTTACTTACAGAAGAAGCTACATTTTCCAGAAATATAATAAGATCTCATAACATGCATACTTGGTAACTAGAGAATCCTCAAAAATCCGTAATTAGGTCTGACCAGCAGCAGCTTGGTTTAAATGTGTGGCGTGGTATACTCGGGGATCACTTGCTGGGCCACATATTCTTCCGCCACGTCTCAATGGAAACATTTACCTCGAACTTTTATAACAACTTTTTCAGATTTATTGGATGACATTCGACTTGCTACAAGAGAAGACACGTGATTTTATACATGATGGTAAGCCGATTCTATTCAGTAAATTAAGACTGATTACCTCAATGCCACACATCCTATGAAAAAGAGGGCGTGGAGGAACTGTAAATTGACCAGCTAGATCACTAGACCTCAACCCATTGTATTATTCTTTATGGGCTTACTTGAAGTCTGATAATAATAACAACAAGAATTCTTTGTTTCTGTATACAATTAAAAATATTGTATTGCAAACGACATTTCTAAAATATTATTTTAAAATTAGTTAATCATAGGTACAGACAATTACAAACATAGATGTACGGATCAGAGGCTCCTGATGTACAAGTATTTTTCCTACAAGTGGAAGGAGGATGCAACAGCATCAGGGCTACTCCTGGGATATCTGAAAGACCAAGATATTCCTTTCTCCTCCGAATTGAAGTATCCATTGCTGAAAGATGGTGCAACGTTGAGCAGTATTTGTAACTCAGAATTGATAGACTTGCACTACTTAGTTCCAAGTAACCTGAAGACTACGGTAATAACCACTTTTGTCTGACAGTAATCGGTTCAGCTTCAAACTTAGTACGGTGCGGCGAGTGGGGTACTAAGTAATATAATTTACATCCATAAATGAAGTTGTTCATTGTGAGAGCTTCTATAACCTCTTTACCTGGTAGTATAAACACGTAATTAACACACCACATATGCCTGCTGAGATAACATGTATGTTACGTAAGAGCCAACTGTAGCGACACGTAGTTAAGTTTTGTCTCATTATAATAATGTTAATCCTCAATTTTAAAGTTTTAAATTTTGTTGTAACTTTAGGAAGATCTCTCATTTTAAATACGGAATAATCCACATCAAAAATTTGGAAGTTTTAAAATAAGACATCACTTACAATACTACTGCCAAAGGTAAAGTAGATCTAAAGGTGTTTAAGATTTAACATTTATGGCACCTACATGAAGGCGGTCGTCCCCAAGTTGGTACACTCCACTAAGGTCGCTATGTTTATCATATGGTAAGATTTCTCGGGAGAGGTTTCATCTGTAGACTTTAAATATTGCAAGAAACTTCATTTCTACATAGACAAGGATGAGTTCTATGATGGTGCATTCCCAAGTATGACTGATCGTCGTTGAAGCCTATCACACAGTAGGCTAATACAATTTCTCTTTTGTCTCTGCTGGGAGGATGTAAAATATTTACTTCTGTATAATCGTCTGTCTGTCTATCTGTGTACAGGACATCTCAAGAATGCAATGAGTTTTAGGCTTGGGGTTTTACATGCACCCTGAGCGAAGCCCGTTACGCGATACGTGGTGTGGCGTACTCCTACTGTGTTTACAAGAGTATGGGAGTAGACATCGCAATATCTATATTACCTTACTGTTACTTAAGAGATAGGGCTAGGGCTAAGTTAAGTGTGAGGGAACATAAGGAATAACATCGATACTCACGTTGAAAACAATTTTATGTAATCTATCAACCGAATTCCAGAGGTATTGGTTCACTTTTTAAAATACCGTGTCCTTTTAATGCATAATGTTCTTAAAAAATGGTCTAGCCTTTCCCCTTCCACCGTTGTAATACAAGGTTATGAGTGTGGGTTTTCTTCACAAAATCAAATTTCGGATGCGATTAGTATTTACCAGTGCACTACTCGTATATCAGTCTACATTGCAAAGGAGCAAACTAAGTATTTTTAGAGCGAGCGTGATAATTTTCAACTTAATGGTAACTATTGCACCGATGGTATCAATTATTGTTTTCTTTGAAGGTCGCTTAAGTAAAGTCTTCTGAAACTGGTAATGTTATGTCTTTCGTTTTTTTAGTACATTTCATTCATTATTAATATTAAGTTGTACGTTATTCGCCTGGAACGTGTCTTGGCGCTTGCATGGTGACCCTGTGATAGAACCTAGTCATACTAGTCCGGAAAACACATAATTTCCAGCCTTGAAAAGTAATAATAAGGAATCTCTGCTGCACATTTGTGAACTATTGTTTTCGTGCTCGTCAAATTAAACCTTAACACATGTATAAGGTTTCACATATATGACCAGACAATCAATTAAACAAAAACATTCTTATGTCTAAAACGGTCTTATCCAAGCATTAAAAGCCTCACTTAACAATTAGATAGCCTTCTTGTCTAAGTAATCTGTCACACTTTTTTTACTTGTTGATTAAAAAATAATGCAAATTTAATTTTTTATGTGGTGTTAATGTTTTATAGGATAGAATTGAATAGTTTTGTGCCATAACCGAGTATTGCAATTCTGAAAATGGATATCCTACGTCTATATATTCTATAAGTTATCTGCGTTACGTGTGCCATAAGAATGATGCAAGGCTGGGAACAAATGATTAGTTTTGATAAGAAATATTAAGCTATGATACATTAAAAGACAGGAAAGTAGGAGGGTGCCACTCGTTCAAACTAAACTCCCTGCAACTGTAACGCCTCTTTAATCCCCACTCGCCCCTCAAAGACTTCTTCAGGAGAACAATGATTCTGTTACACTAAGTAGCACCACAATAACATAACAAAATAACCCAAAACTTAGCTTTCATTCAACAGTTCCTTATATCCATCCTATAGAAAGGACTTCCCGGATATCTAAACTCGAAAGGCACCTCCTAACAATAGATGAGTTCAACTGTTTTTCTAATCCACACATGAAAATCCAAGTATGTTCCCAGAAATTTGGTAGCCATTCAGCTAATCAGTGTATTGCAACCATGGATTTAGATGTCCAACCATAGATAGAGTCGGTAGGTCCATTGATGTCTGCAGTGAATATCAAATCGTGTGAGTTTTTGAAATTAAGAAAAAGCTTACTGCCAGAGAACCACTTAACAAGCATGTGATCAACCGTGTAGAAAGCTAATAATATAATATATATTCTTTCAGGCTTCTAAAAGTTGAGACATAATGAATTCTCGTTAAGAGTTATAATTAAATTCAGAACCTCAAGTGAACATGGATGCAAAGTAGGCACATACAAAAATAGTATGGCTTGTGAGTTACCTAAAGTTATTTTCTTTCAACTATGTATTTTTATTTTACAGTGTTAAAAAATAAAACTGAAGCTTTTGTATCTCAGGTTAAAAGTTTGCTTTGCACGCCTGAGTAGATTTTCGAATCGGTTACAAACAATTCGCCTCTAAACATTGTTGACTGTAGTAACGAAATATACCGCATTATACAGCCGTAATGGTGTCTCAGTAAAGCGTAATGAACGATATCATTGAGAGTTACACCAGCATTCTGTCTGACGGAATAGTGGTGTTGCCAACAATGGCTTAATTTACATTGTATAAAATCTGACACGAGGATATCGCTTGTCATGATCGGTCAATATTAACGTTGTGTCGACGTCACTTTCTCCGAACTGGAAATTGGCTTGAATTTAAAGTTCTCAATCAGTTTTACATTTCAGTCACTTGTTATTGCAGGTCATTTAGTTACTGTTATTCTTTATGACGGGATAAACAAAAATATGATATATCAATACGGTTTGAACATTTTTAAAAAACGACAAATTGAATTATCCTACGTTATAAACATGTTTGAATTGGCTGAGCGTTAACGAAGCCTATTATCACTCAGGGTGCTACTCAAATTTCTATACTACCTGTTTGCAGGATATCTCGAGGTCGGATTGAACTGAAGACTTGAGATTTTGCATGAAACTTTATTTCTAAACAGAACTCATCGATTTGTTGTTCCTCCATTGGATTTGGCTGAGCGCCAGAGAACCTTAACTGTTTGGAGGTTAAGTTGAAAATAAATTGAGCTATAAACTTGTAATTTTACAATTTTGCTACCATTCTGTGGTCTGGCAAAATGTTTCTTCTGCGTTATAGTTTCGGTTTTGAGAAGATGGTTGCTTGTAAAAGTTTTTCTGCCATCTTTGTATAGATACCAAGATCCCTTCCATTTATGTATATTTTTTAAAACATTTTATATGAAAAATAGGTTAAAAATCGGTGAAGAAAACAGATTTCCTACACGATTTGGAGAGTTCCTTCGAACTCCAAAACACCGTCTGGCTTTGTTTGAGGGAGAGTTGGTATATGCGGGCATTTTTTTCTCATAAACAGGTTCTCTACATAATTAGGGGGAGTTCCTTCGTAATCCAAAACGCCGTTTGGCTTTGTCTGAGGGAGAGTTGGTATATGCGGGCATTTTTTCTCATAAACAAGTTTCCTACATAATCAGGGGGAGTTCCTTCGTAATCCAAAACACCGTCTGGCTTTGTTTGGAGAATGGGAGAGTTGGCATATGCGGGAACTTCTGTTTTCTTACACACTTACATCGGTGATTAAAACCTGGCAGATCAAAGTTTAAATTAAGTTAACAATTAGACAATAAGACAGACTAAGTTTGATAATTTATGAGAGTGTTTTAATGGCTGACACTTAAATTAAGGATCTTTTTACATTGCACGTGACATATATCAGTTAAAGCCTTCATGACTCACATACAGTTACTGTTTGTAAAATGTATCTATTCATATAATTAATTTGATTTAATTTAATTTTGAATTTGAGAACGGGTTGCTGTTCTATGAAGTTCCTCCAAGGAATGTCATTCCTTCTATCCTTGATGAAGACTGTTACGCGACTCGTAGACCTGCCTATTTCTACTTATTCACGTTCTTATTACATTGAACATATTTCAAATTTGTGTTTCGTTATTATTACTCAAGAATTTATATAATAATTAATAATAATTTTCATTTATTATTCTTTTAATATTTTGGGCGTTTGCCGTTATCAAAAAGGTACAAAGTAACGAAATATAACACTATCTAAAATATAAACATATATGTTTTGCATATATGAATGTAAATACAATTTGTATACGTAACAATAGCTTAATTTAATTTGATGTCAATCTTAATAATTTGATTCATGAACAAAATGTACTTGCTCCGCCGGGACTTGAACCCAATCTCTCACTTGCCTGAGAATGCAAGTGAGTATATAATTATAATTTTGAGTATGTCTATTATTCTTATATCGGAGCAAGATGTAATTAAAAATTGAAGTTAACATAAAAACGCGCCACAATTTACAACTGTCTGTCTACTAGCGCATTGCCTTTGTTACAATTAAATAATTTAGCCAGTTACATAACTTTGTTACACAATTAATTTCATTGTTATGGATTATGGGTAAATGAAGCTAAACTCTCTACCGCCTTCACCTTGTAAGCGCCAATATCACATTTTAGTGAGTGGTATTTGCAGCCATGTATTAGAAGGCATCACGGGTAGCTACGTGAAGGCCAATCTTAGCTTATAAGATTTTGTATATATTTATTTTTACGAACAAATATTTTATTTGATTACTTCTGTAATGAACATTTTTATTTGTGAGCTCAAACATTGTTCAGTTATATAATTACGTCTGGGAAGATTTGTAGTGAAGTACCGAAAATAGTGAGAATCCCTAAGATATTACAAAATTCGATAAATTTATTTTCTCAATTTTCTCGGAAACAAAACATTTGCGACCTCATGTGTATAGGACAAAAATGTTTGTATTCACATCCTCAACCAACCCAGAAAAATGCCCACTTTCATCAGAATAACCCTGTATAAAATCGCTCTATTTTAAAATTAAATGATTCAAGTTCTTTAAAATAAAAAATGCAATTTAAAATATCGTCTGGTAGATTAGTTTTAGGGTTTCTCTTAAATTTGTGACGTATACAATTTGTTAATGCTATAAAATGTATTTTATTTTATAAATACCGTCTATGTTTGCACTTCTTACTTATGTTTTATTAAGTACTTCAGAGAGAAAGCAGAAGGACGCAGAGATTACAAGGGGTGACAAAGATTAAGAGTAAGGAATAGGAGGTAATTTAGGGTTGAAAAACGGGGGCGAGAAAGGGCTGAAGTTTAAAATGTGAATAGACGAAGTAACTGAAATATTGAGGTATGAAAGGATAGATAATGACAGTATTATTGAGAGGTGAGCAGGGGAGGACTCCTGGAGGATTGACATGTGAGAAGGGACTAAAGAATAGATAGTTGGGACAGGAGTGACTGGAGAATTGAAAAGTGGATAGGATAATCAGACTCTCAATTGGACCCTTACAGCTACAACATGACCTTCTACTAAAAATCTTTAATTAATTCTGATTACTGAGAAAAATGTACTTTCTCGGAATCCTTTGATTAACTAAATTAAAACGCAAAACTAAATTAAAACATTATTGTTATTATATTGTCTTTTTAAAAGAAGGATGCAAAAAATATCAAAGCTGTCATTTGTTGTCTGTTCATTTAATCCTATATTTTCTATTTTACATTATTAATTTTCAATATGTTATTGCACTTTATTTTTATTTTTAATTTTATATTGTTTAATTAATATATAACGACTCCTGAGTACAACACAAGTTAATTTTTAGTTTATTCGTATTTGTTCAATGTACATTTCTTTATTTGCTCTTACCTCTGCAACGGTTGCCGGACGAGCCGCCGATTGAGATGATGGTGAGAGAAGAACTCGCCGGGGTAGAGGAACACCCTTCTCATTCCTCGAACCATTATCTGTTGCATGTTCCATCCCCGCTCCATACTGTCCAATATCTCTGGGAGGATTTGAGTTTCTCAGCACTCGCTACCACAAGATATATCTAACTACAATTGTACTTGCAACATTCAGACCTCTCACAAGACTCTGACAAGATTTCTCGCACAAGACACTCCTCTCAGTTATCAGACTTTACTATCACAAGATATTCATGGCTAAATCTACACTTCTCAGACCTCAATATCACAAGATGTGTTTTGTAAACCTACACGTATAGGCGTGTGTATACTTAAATACACTGTCATAAGATGTCCTTTGGTAAACTTACACGATTCTGATATAAACATCCCAAAATAGTTGTTGTGAGGCTATAACTTATAGTCAGTATGTGATTGGCTGGATATACACTCTCTCGAATCAAAAGAAATTTCTTTACACTACTCAGGACGGACTGTCACAAAATCTCCCTTACTACAAGAAAAACAGTTATGTAACATCACTATCACAAGAACTGCTACATTTACACTACTCAGGACGGACTGTCACAAAATGTCCCTTACTACAAGAAAAACAACTATCTAACATCACTATCACAAGAACTGCTACATTTACACTACTTAGGACGGACTGTCACAAAATCTCCCTTACTACAAGAAAAACAACTATCTAACATCACTATCACAAGAAATGCTACATTTACACTACTCAGGACGGACTGTCACAAAATGTCCCTTACTGCAAGAAAAAACAACTATCTAACATCATTAACACAAGACCTGCTACATTTACACTACTCAGGACGGACTGTCACAAAACGTCCCTTACTACAAGAAAACAACTATCTAACATCACTATCACAAGAAATGCTACATTTACACTACTCAGGACGGACTGTCACAAAATGTCCCTTACTACAAGAAAAACAACTATCTAACACTATCACAAGAATGCTTTTGAGGCCTCACTATTACAGAATACCCTTTGTTATATATACAGTTTTAAAACTCACTACAAAACGACCACTATACTACTTCCTATTCGCACACCTCTCAAAACTATCTATATCGTAGCATTTGACAACTTGATTGCATAACATATTTCAGATAGACGTTCTTGTGCAATATCTGGCAATAGCAAAATATCTCTCTCCGAAAGTACACGTCTCAGATCCAACTATAACAAGCTATATCTTGGTGAATCTGTATTTCTAAGATCTTCCACTAGAGCCTCCCAATCCTATACCCCACGCAAGATAAAAATATTTGTATATCTGAGTATACTTCTTAGAACATGGTATCATGTGATACAGACACACCTCGATGAAATCACTGAAAGGCACTAACAGATTGATTTTGTGATGTTTCGGAACATAACAAACCACACCTAAATTTTAACAGAATTAGTGACTCTTTTCTCTTTCTAATTTATAAAATTTTAATTTCTAATGTCTAAAATTTAATGTCAACAAAATGTGAGCAATTATTTATTTTTGTATTAAAGGGCAATTTATATTATGAATGAAAAATTAGATATTCCATATGGCGTTTTGGATTTAGTGCAACATTAAATTTGACTAACTTTTGCGTAAAATTTAACAGGACAATAGTAGTTTATTATATACCGGGTTTTGTTTTTTATTCTTTCGAGTAAACTATTTCTTTTGAAATACGCCCTCATAAAAGAGTTACTAAATGGTACATGTTAAATCTTACGCAGAATCATTGACAAACTGTATCCCACTTGCACCACAGCAGCGACAGTAGATTGATGATGAGTTGCTCGTCGATCTGTCAATTCTCGCCGTTTGTTCAAAGGGTTTTGACACTGTTGCACACTTTGAACACTACAAATTTCACACAGACACGAACCGATCGCGGTGCTATACAATTAGTGACTCACTCCGCGGACCTAAGGACACGGCAAAGTGCGCTCTGCACACAGATGTCTACGTTATCTTGACATTCGAGATAACATCTTACACAACGTAGCGTCTCCGCCGCCGCGCCGCGCCGCGCGTCTTCCCTGTGCGCTACGGCTTCGACTCTTGTAAGGTACTTAGTAGAAACAACATTTTGTTGTAAATATCACAAGTTACTTGGCATTATTATATTCTGCGTTCAGTCCTATACTTAGTAGTTCTGCTAAATCACCAGAACAGTGAAGGCAACACTGTTTCTTTAGGATCTCCTTCTAAGAAAGGAATAGGAAAACAATACCGGGCTGAGATT
The DNA here is from genome assembly GCF_021130785.1 of Homalodisca vitripennis. NCBI lineage: Eukaryota > Metazoa > Arthropoda > Insecta > Hemiptera > Cicadellidae > Homalodisca > Homalodisca vitripennis. Next base: position 11,963 of record NW_025780239.1, on the reverse strand, counting down.
TCTTTCAGGATCCTATATTAATCTAATATTCTAGCCCATTCTCCAGATACAAACAAAATAGTCAAAATTTAATATTTTCTAACATTAAATTATTTAGATGTCTAACATTATGATTATATTGTTTGTTCTATGATAGTATAAGTAGTTCGTTAGTCGTAAAGATAGCAGTCCATTGGTGTAATATATTGTGAAATAAAATTAGTAACAGAGTTTTTTTTACAGTTCTTATTTTTACATCGGTCAACTTGAATGTAATTATTGTTAAATCATTCTTACTATTCAACGTTCCTACAAGTGTCTTTTTTAATTTCCTTTCCAATGCCAATTTGGTGTTATCTTCTGTTTATTTTTGTAAGTTAATTTGTTATATCTTTTTAAAGACGGAATAATAGTATTTTTTAAAAGCAATCAGATTTCAAATGTTACCGATAAAATCAGAAAATTTAAGTGAGTTTCACCAGCCTGCCCTTATTACTACCTAATTTATTGTTTGTTTGATTAAAAGATTTTAAACTGTACTGGAACATTAAAAATATTCGTAATATATACAAGTCCAGATATACATTTAAACGTAAGTCAAGTCAATTAATACAGGAGCAATAAGTTGATTGCTATATTATATTTTTATTTTTGACATTTACTGTATATTATAATGTTTACGTGTTTTGGCAACTAATTAAAAAATGTAATTCTGAAATGTCCCACAAAATTATGTTATTTGGTTATTCGTCAGTGTTTTTCTGTGAAAAGATGTTGCTAAAAATTTATATTTAAATGCAATTTTCAATGTGACATTCAGAGAGTATAACAACATATAAAACTGTGATCTAGATCCACAATCGGCTTAGATGAGGTGCCATACTCTCAAGTATATGGCTTATTTCATTTCAAGTAGATGTCCTACGGACGTATTGATAAACATATAATTAGATAGAAAAGAAGTTTTACATCCCCTCGGTAGACAAATGAGTGATGTGCTTCAATGGCAAAATTCCATAGTGGACATGCACCATCATATAACTCATTCTTGTCAATGTAAAAATGAAAATCTTTCTTTGAATAGGGTTTCATAGCAGTATCAAATATTGCCACCAATGTTTGATATTGATTTCCCACTCTATGATAGGCTATATATATCAGAACACAGGAATATTGTACAATAATAAATTCATCCAACATTTACATGGTATCCCACACTATTCCGCATGTTTTCGGATTCCTATACAATAATTAGAATCGTCATATAACCTCTACAGTCCAATAATGTTTGCTTTTTGTGGTGTTGTTAAGTGTTTTGTTGTTAAGAAAGGAACTTATCGACTATTTTTTTCGCATGTCTAAAATAGAATGTACCAGTTAAGCTAGGTTGTTTAGAGAGCATGGGAGAACTATCCAGAAATAACTAATGATTTAAGAGTATTATATTAATAAAAGAAAGTTATTTTCTGTAATACGATTTTGGTTGAGACACGTAAAGGTAAATGAAACACTTAAAAAACAAACTGTTACTTCACTATATGTTTGAAATTCATTTTATATCAGTGAGAGTCCACAGCACTTAAATTTTGAATGCCTAGTTTTTTAAAGCTTCAGAGTACATTTAATTTAAAATGTAGTAAAGTAAAAAGTTAGTCTAAATTCTAACCTTAAGTCTGGCCAGGTACATTTTGACTTAACAATGCTAGCAATAGTTCATTATCAATGTAAATACGGTATAATGAGTTAATTTGACTGTAGCTGATTGTGGTGCTGCTAATCTTATTGAATATACCTCTTCAAACTGTCGTAAATTCATAGTTACCCAGTTTTTAAAATACAGATTTTTATCTCCTAGATGATCTTCACTGATTTTGGAGTTTAAACTGTATTTCTTATAATAATCTTTCGAAATAATCAACAATTTATACTTTTGTGATTGAAAACTGACGTCTAGCTTTAGGGGAAATTGCGTGTTAGTCTTGAAGTACTCCGGTAGCTAACACTCTGGAAACAAATATTATGTTATATTAATTATACACATGTTCTGATAATTTTCTAGTTTTACTTAAAATGGAAAAAGCAAATCCTGTTGATTATGAATACTGTCTAGTTACAAATAATAGAGAGAATAATTTTATTAAGGGGAGTCGGATGGGCAAAACTTTTTTTTTTACCGAAAATTGTTTTTTTTGTGATTTTGTATTCCCTATTTCATTCTTTTTCAGAAAATACTTCACTTAAGATTTTCCGATGGTTTATTTCTTTTTTTATATCTGTTTTTCTAAAGAATTGCAATGAGATTTTGACGTGCAAGTACCAGAGAGCGATGGCCAATAAGGAGGCCTATGATCATAAAGATCATTTCCACCTGCCTAAAGTGGTAATGGACAAAATAAAACCAATATATTTAGGGACTTGGCTTCACCAGACCTTCTAAGGAAATGTTTACACGGAGGTACACAAAACCCCAATGAATCCGTCAACAACATAATTTGGTCTCGACTTCCAAAAAATACATTTATGCTAAGGTCAACCCTTGAACTAGGTGTGTATGAGGCTGTCGCTTGCTTCAATCAAGGTAATATTGTGAGATGTTTAGCTTTAACAATTAGGCTGCAAGCCTGGCAACAATTTGGTTAGACAAATGAAACAGAAAGATGAGATCCGAATCCGACAAGCAGAAAATGCCATCGAGGAATAACAAAAGAAGTGCCGGCAGAGGGCAAAATTAACCAAATTAAGACTGCAAGAGTTGCTTGAGGAAGAAGAGGATCCAGATAACCCAGCATATGCCCCTGGACACTATTAACTGTAGTTTATTTTTGTATTTTTATAGAGTTGGTTACAATGAACTTCAAATGCGTTTTTCTGTAAAACTATGTTTTTTGTTCGATAGGTACACTTTTCTCAAGAACTATTATAGGTAGCCTGTTGATTCTTTTTTTAATTTGTTCCCTAAGTAATAATCTACATTTTGAACACATATTATTGCCTTATGTTCAGTACTTAATTTTATACATCAGAGTAAATTGTAATTTTTTATGATATTTTTTGCATAAAAAGAAAAGAAATGTCACACGTTTATTCGAAAAGATTTTTTATAACCCTGTATTCAAAATGTTAAGAAAAGTACAAGGAGCAGAATAAAAAAAAACTGGCTACCATTTATAGTTTTTTAAGATAATGGTACCTAAAATTCATCAAATTAACATTGCGGGGATAGGCCCATCCGACTCCCCTTAAGGGCACCCCAAACGCCAAATAATTTTTTTTTAATACATTTTCTGATTATATTATTGATTATTATTCTCTAGAAATTCCTCTTTCCAGTGATATATAACACTTCATATATATAAAGCTCTAAATTAGATAGAACATTATTTGAATGTATGCTTGCAACGTAATTTTTAGCAGATATTTGCAAACAACATTTGTGTTTAGCATCATTTTACTTTTTATAGTGCTACTAGTTATTTTTTTCAGTATATGCCCTATGGTGAGGATATAAAAATAAGTAAATTGGAGTGTATAGGGCATATTCAAAAAAGAATGGGAACTTGATTGCGTACACTGAAACAGAAATCAAAAGAACACAAAGCTTGCTGATGGTAAGCCGCTTTCGGGAAAATATCGACTAACAGATTTAGCTGTTCAAAAGCTTCAGATTTTTTATGGCCTAGCTATAAGAAGGAATTGTCACAGCCTTGAATGATATGAAAAAAGCAGTCTGGGCCACTTACTTTCATGTCATGTCAAGTAACAATGAGCCACGTCATGAACTCTGTCCTAAAGAACCTGATATGTTGTGTAAGTACAACATTGCAGTTATCGAGTGCAAAGAATATGACAACGACAAGCACTTTCACCTTCCTGAAATCATAATGTCAGAAGTAAAGCCAATATTTAGAGATCTCTCTAACCCTGAATTGTTAAAAAAAATGCTTAGCTGGTAAAACACAAAACCCAAACGAGGCCTTGAATAATCTTATTTGGACCCCGTGTGCCTAAAGGACCTTCGTAGGCCTACCAACATTAAAATTTGGTGCCCAAGATGCTGTATTGTCTTTCAATGATGGCTATTCAAGCAAATGTAAAGTAATTGAGCACCTAGGGCTACAATTAGGTAAGCACTTCATTGAGGCTATGCATCGCCTAGACAAATACCGAATACATAAAAGTGAAAAGGCCGCAGAAGAATTGGAAAAAAAGATCAGACAGAGCAGGACCTTGCTTAAAAGGAGACTTGAGGACCAGTACCAAGATGCAGAAGACCCAGACAACCCAGCATATGCTGCTGGAGGGCACTAAGTGTGAGTAAATAGCAAAAATATGATTTTATTTTAGTTTTTGTTGATTTTCCGAAAGTTGCATTTTTAATATTTTGAAGACACATAAGTAAAAAAGTATTAAAGGTAGACCAATGAAACTTTCAGGACATCTTTATATGGGCTTAAACTAGTTTTCCTGAGAGAGCATATTTGAATTGAGTCACTAACTTTTGAGATATTGATTTTTTTTATTAAATAAAATTTGTAAAAATAAAGTATAATAAAAAAAAAAATTAAAATAATATTATTATTAGTTGTATTCAAAAATCCTCTCACCACAACCTAGCAAAAGGTGTCCTCTAAGTACTGTAAAAGTTTCATCTAGATATCTCTTTTAGTCTTTGAGTAATGTGTCCCACAGTTAACATTATGTTTAAATGGCGTTCGGGCTCCCCTTAAAGGAAACTTAGTGTACAGTAGATTTCAGAACACGAGGTAGTAAACGTGATGAAGAGTCGGACAGACTAACTCAGAAAGCCATGAATTGTGGTCTAGAAGTTGCAAATATAAACGCCAAGTTCTCATTATTAAATTTAATGAGAAGAACCTTACCCAACGAACTATACTACTGGAACGCGCACTGCCCATAAGGGTGCGCTCTACCACAGGCCAGAAATCGCAGTAACGATGTTTCAAAAATCCGCTTGGAGCGCTGGCAAAATCGGTTGTAGGGAGGGCAATGAGTAGTTGCTGTGGAAGGGATCGGAACTTACCGAGCGCCTCCGACATTTGCCGAGCGAGGGACCCGAGTATCAGGACTACGGAGGATCTCAGCTATTTGCCGAAAGAAAATGCGTTCGGCTCGTAACAACGCACTCGCGCCACGTAGTGTGGAGATCGGCTAAATCAGTATGAAACTGTAACCGGTACTTTTCCTACCGTTACTCGTTGGTACAACATACTTTTATTATTATGCAATAAAACGTTTTAGTAAAATATATTTAATTTTTGTTAATTTAAATTCGGTCTACTGAAATATTTGAAAACGAACAGAAACGTTATCATTCCAGTGATATTGTCAGGTCAGAGTGGTCTACCGATCTGGAATACGTGAAAAAACTGGGCAAGGCAGGAATTGTTATGGAAAACCATAGAAAAATTAAATAATTGTAATGTTGTCAACAAACCTAACATAATTTTATTAATTCTTTGATACATAATGTAAACCCACATATTTTCTTGTAAATATAATCATTATTTCATGTTTTTTAGAATTATCAGATCACATAAGATTTTTAAGACTAACTAACCACGCTACCAGCAACAACAGTATATTAAAAAATTACATATTTTATGAGCTCAGTTCATATATTTACGACTTCTTAATACACACAGCTACATTGTCACTCTCTGTGCGTCTGCCAAATTAGAATGTAATTATAACTTTGTAGCAACAATAAACTTTACAGAATTGAAAAGTAGTAAACATAACAAAAGTCAGCAACAAAAACAAAAGTCACAACAAGACATTAAAATTACAATCAAGCAAAATATCACAAGACCAACATGAGAGAAATTACAGTTTTTACTTAGCAAATTGTATAGGATAAAAATTTACCTGAGTATACACAGGATGGAGTGGCTCTAGGTGTGACAACATTTTTTGGGTTATAATGCAATGTAAATGTGATGATACAATGGTGGTTATAAAAAAGTCTAACTCCAAAAATTAGGTCTAAAATTAATTATTTTTCAGTTTTTTCTAAAAAACCCCGTGTTTTTGTACGTAAATCTGTCATGCAGTTCAATGCGCATTTCCAACTCAAAACCCGTAAATAAAGTGCATATCAGCGTATTCTCCAGTAGTGAACTCCATGGCAGCCTACACTTGACTAAATTGAGCAGAAAAAATAGTTTATTGGAGGTAGAAGTAATTCATGCGGACACTGGTCTTACAAAACAAGATAAGGAATGAATGTATAATACTGTATATAAGGAATTAAAACATTGGATAAAGGATGTGACCATTAATCTGTAACTAGCATCCACAAAATTATTTTAAACTGCTTTACTTTTTTGTAATCTTCAATTCCTTGTTTTATGAGGCATTTTATAAAACATAAAAATTAAGTACAGTTGTTATTAAATTGTTTTAATCTTTTTGTAGTTTGCGTGTTTTTAATATTCAAACCGATAAAAGTAGATAACAGAATACTTAACTATGGTCATATGGCATACCATTAAAGCCTATCAAATGGCAAAGTTTTTAATATGACACATTCTTGTGTACAGGGTGTGGTAAAAAAGATGGGTTCAATGATATTTTAGTTTTTCTTAAACTTAGCAACTGTGCCATTTGAATCGACCTGAAGCTTAATTTTCTTTTCTTACCGTTTTGAACCGATAACTAACTTTTTCAAATTGAAAATTTAAACGGAAAATCTAAAAAATGATGCAGTTTGCTCACATACTTTGCTGAGAAATATCAGATTTACTTACAAAAACACGAGTTTTTTTTTTAGAAAAACTGAAAATAATTTATTTCAGACCTAATTTTTGGAGACTTTTTATAACCACCATTGTATCACATTTACACAGCATTGTAACCCAAAAAATTTTGTCACACCAAGAGCCACTCACCCTGTATACTGGATTAGATGCAAAATGAATTAAATGTCTCTAACATCTTTCTTCAAATTTTGGAAAACAACTCATTTTAGTTATAAAAATACAATTTCTATTACCCTCATTACGCAAAAATATTAATGTTGCATTGAAATTAATAACACATACGGACCTATCTGTTAAATTGTGTAGTTTTTTTTACCACTGGTCTCCATGACTGTAAGGGATAATATAGGTATACATGTGAATTAAATGAATTACTATATCAGTTGCTCTCAGTGGCGTAGCGAAGGGGGAGGGTCCAGGGGGTCCGGACAGTATATTAAAACAACAACAGTATATTAAAAAAATTACATATTTTATGAGCTCAGTTCATATATTTACGACTTAATACACACAGCTACATGTCACTCTCTGTGCGTCTGCCAAATTAGAATGTAATTATAACTTTGTAGCAACAATAAACTTTACAGAATTGAAAAATAGTAACATAACAAAATTCAGCAACAAAAACAAAGTCACAACAAGACATTAAAATTACAATCAAGCAAAATATCACAAGACCAACATGAGAGAAATTACAGTTTTTACTTAGCAAATTGTATAGGATAAAAATTTACCTGAGTATACACAGGATGAGTGGCTCTAGGTGTGACAACATTTTTTGGGTTATAATGCAATGTAAATGTGATACAATGGTGGTTATAAAAAAGTCTAACTCCAAAAATTAGGTCTAAAATTAATTATTTTCAGTTTTTCTAAAAAACCCGTGTTTTTGTACGTAAATCTGTCATGCAGTTCAATGCGCATTTCCAACTCAAAACCCGTAAATAAAGTGCATATCAGCGTATTCTCCAGTAGTGAACTCCATGGCAGCCTACACTTGACTAAATTGAGCAGAAAAATAGTTTATTGGAGGTAGAAGTAATTTCATGCGGACACTGGTCTTACAAAACAAGATAAGGGAATGAATGTATAATACTGTATATAAGGAAATTAAAACATTGATAAAGGATGTGACCATTAATTCTGTAACTAGCATCCACAAAATTATTTTAAACTGCTTTACTTTTTTGTAATCTTCAATTCCTTGTTTTATGAGGCATTTTATAAAACATAAAAATTAAGTACAGTTGTTATTAAATTGTTTTAGGCTAATCTTTTTGTAGTTTTGCGTGTTTTTAATATTCAAACCGATAAAAGTAGATAACAGAATACTTTAACTATGGTCATATGGCATACCATTAAAGCCTATCAAATGGCAAAGTTTTTAATATGACACATTCTTGTGTACAGGGTGTGGTAAAAAGATTGGGGTTCAATGATATTTTAGTTTTTCTTAAACTTAGCAACTGTGCCATTTGAATCGACCTGAAGCTTAATTTTCTTTTCTTACCGTTTGAACCGATAACTTTTTCAAATTGAAAAAATTTTAACGGAAAATCTAAAAATGATGCAGTTTTGCTCACATACTTTGCTGAGAAATATCAGATTTACTTACAAAAACACGAGTTTTTTTTTAGAAAAAACTGAAAATAATTTTATTTCAGACCTAATTTTTGGAGACTTTTTATAACCACCATTGTATCACATTTACACAGCATTGTAACCCAAAAAATTTTGTCACACCAAGAGCCACTCACCCTGTATACTGGATTAGATGCAAAATGAATTAAATGTCTCTAACATCTTTCTTCAAATTTTTGGAAACAACTCATTTTAGTTATAAAAATACAATTTCTATTACCCTCATTACGCAAAAATATTAATGTTGCATTGAAATTAATAACACATACGGACCTATCTGTTTAAATTGTGTAGTTTTTTTTACCACTGGTCTCCATGACTGTAAGGGATAATATAGGTATACATGTGAATTAAATGAATTACTATATCAGTTGCTCTCAGTGGCGTAGCGAAGGGGGGGGGGGTCCAGGGGGTCCGGACCCCCCCCGAAATTTTAAGACATATTAAAAAATAAAGCATAGAGCAAGGAGAATAAAGGAGAATTATCATTACTCTTGTCTACCTACAAAGATTAAATTGACCGCTGTTAAAAATATAATTGTCCTTTCGTTTTAAAATCATAAAGTATCAAACGAGTAAAAAGTATAAATCGCAAAGTAACCTGAACCGTAACACGGCGAACAGTTTAAATTAGCGACCACTTCGTTTCGAATTTCGTCTTGGGGGACGTAAAATGACAGCTTAGAATTAAGTTACGACGTTGATTTTAGGTGTCATTAAACTGTAGACGTGTATATAATTATCGAAAAAAATATAGAAAATCACTTTCGGTCGGAAAATACACTTGAAAAACTCTACTGATTAGAACTTCAACTAATTTGGACTTCAGTGTTTGAGGTAAACGTGGTGTTTTCAATTGAGTTAGGACGACGATTTTTGTTATCATTAAACTGTACACTGTACCTATATAATTATCGAGAAAAAAATCACTTTCTGTCGGTAAATACCGAAGAAAAGCTCTCTATAGATTAAAGTTTTGACGATTTTGGATTTCAATAGTTGAGTGGTTGAGGTAAATAAAAAGTGAAGCGGGTACTTAGAAATTATGTTAGGACGTTGATTTTATGTATTAATTCTACGCCGACTAATACATATATAATTCTCGAGAAAAAACATTAAAATCACTTCCGGTTGGAAAATACCGAGGAAAAGCTCTACTGATTCAGATTTTGATGATTTTGGATTTCACTGGTTGAGTCGTTGAGGTAAAAGTGGTACTTAGAATTATGATAGAAACATTGATTTTGGATATCAATTGAACGCCGACTGATACCTATATAATTATTGAAGAAAAATTGAAAAAATCCCTTCCGGTCGGATAATACACCGGAAAAAAAACTCTACTGATAAGAAGTTCCGACTACTTTGGATTTCATTGACTGAGGTATTATTTCATTTTCCCTTAGTATATTCCGATCGGAAGTGATTATTTTTGTTTTTTACTCGATAATTATTAATATTTATTAGTCGGCGTAGAATTATTACATAAAATTAATGTCCTAACAAAATTATAAGTACCCACTTTTACCTCAACCACTCAACCAGTTAAATCCAAAATCGTCAAAACTTGAATCTGTAGAGAGCGTTTCTTCGGTATTTACCGACCGGAAGTGATTTTTTTCTCGATAATTATATAGGTAGTCGAGTACAGTTTAATGATAACAAAAATCGTCGTCCTAACTCAATCAAAAAATACCAGGTTTACAATAACTGAAGTCCGAAATAGTTCAAGTTCTAATCATTAGAGTTTTTAAGGTAGTCGAGTACAGTTTAATTGATAACAAAAATCGTCGTCCTAACTCAATCAAAAATACCACGTTTACCATAACTGAAGTCCGAAATAGTTCAAGTTCTAATCATTAGAGTTTTTAAGGTGCATTTTATTGCACTGTTATCTAGTCTGTCTCTCATAGGAAGCCCTCGAGGGTATCTTGGGTTAACTAGTTCTGGCAATATGCATTTGTAGTAAAAAGTAAAAAGTGGAATTTTAAATTAAAATGTTAAAATTTTAATTCCTTTTATTTTGTAATGGGTAATAGCTGCTCATGTAATGAGATTTGTTTAACAATCAAATGAAGCAATCATACATTAGGTCAAATAAAACCTATTTATAGTTAGACTATAATATTGCACTAAACAAAATACCTCATAATGAGGTATGTCACTCATATTTTTGAAAATATTGACATTATTCAATAATTTATTGTTCCCCAGGAGGTAGAGGTAGTTGTTAAACGTTTACGAATTTATTGTTACGGAAAGAGTTCGCCAACACTATTTCGGTGATATGAAGATGTATATGAGAGCTTCCACACGACACGATCATTCATAGCATGGGCGCGCAACGGTGGCGCGTAAGTAGTGTTTCGTCCATGGCCGTTGGAAAGACCCGGCGCCGCGCGGGGTTAGATATTATAAATCAACAAATTGAAGGAACACCAACACTGAAAGGCCACACTTTATAACCTAGCGAAAGCGGGTTGAGGGGAAATATCCAGCAGGTAATGGTGGGAGAGTTGCCTACAGTTTCCGGCTGTAGCCGCCACGCGCGCCACCTGACAGAGCGTTGAATAGCGCTTGCAGACCTTTCATGTCTGCCTTATTGTACCTTAACTTCAGAACTTTTTAATAAACCGTTTGCAGTTTTACTCTTACTATATTCCAATCTACGAATGTATGTATTTTATTCTTTAATAAAAATTCGCGTTTTTATTTTATGAAACGTTGAAAATAACCCTTTATTTAAAAACTTTCCACTTGATGTGCAGCTTAAGTTGAATCGAAATTGAAATTTCAAAAACTAATGCACGTATACAAATATTTAGTTACTTAAATAACATCAATATGTTTGTAATAGCTCAAAAAATGAGCCTACAATGAGGCAGATTCAAAACCCTTGCATCAGCGTTCACCAGAGTGGTAGAGCGCAGCCATAAGCCACATGTTGTGTTTTCCGGTCGCACACAGCTGTGCGTTACTGGTGTATCCATGGATTTGCAGGCGCTTAAAGTGGGCAAGAATTCACCGAGTTCTGTACTCCATGCCAATGATGCTGATCTTAGAACACATTAACTTTTTATTGATTTTAAATCTAAGGGTAAATTAAGTAGATCAAGTGATGATGTACGGTATTGAAAATTGTAAAATATTATTATTTGCTCTAGTTATCTCAAACAAATGCGACCACTTCTAAATTGATGAATTTACAGGAAGCCACGAGTTATTTTTAATTAAAACTGTGACTAAACTATTTTTTTTTTAATAATATCTCATCACATCGAAAAAACAGAAAACTTTTGACATTATTAAAAAAATCCAACTTAGAAATAAGGCAAAAATTGGTCAAAATAATTTTTATTTTCTAACACGTAAAGTGTGTCATGTTTGTAAAATTTTATGTAGTTTACTTTGAAATAAAATAATGTCAATAAAAGTTGTTTTTTTTTCATCTTGGAAATATTTTAATGCCTGTAATCTTTGTTTCCGACTTTGTAAGAAAAATAAAAGTCAAAATCACAGTTATTTTATATTGTACCAAAAGTCAGTTTTTTAACTAAAAATAAA